>NC_080704.1:177878228-178138724 GCF_030445035.2 Dasypus novemcinctus
TCTTAAATATGCAATTTACCCACATTCATATTTCATATAAGATTTTACTATGCTATACAGTTCTATCTGGTTTTCTTTAGCTTTCATTTTAGTAGTGTACAAGACCTTAGATTTTCCTTTAAACCACTTTCATACCCACATAATAGTACTGCTAGTCACAAACATTATGTTGGACTTTTACCTTTCCAATTCATTTCCAAACATAGAGACACATCCTGTTTACCCATTCTGCACAAGTTAAACCGCAGTTTTCCATTCTCTAACTTCATTCCATTCTCTGTTGACCCATAATCAAGTTATTATCTCCATGAGATTACTGTATTTTGTTTATAGTAGCACAATCATGCAGTATTTGACCTTCTGTGTTTGGCTTGCTTCATTCAACATAATGTCCTCTAGGTTCATCCATGTTGTCATGTGCATTATGACTTCATTCCTTCTTACAGATGCATAATATTTCATTGTGGGAATACAGTACAATTTGCTTATTCATTCACCAGTTGATGGACACCTGGGTTTTTTTCAACTTCTGGCAATTGTGAGTAATGCCACTGTGAACATTGGGGTGCAAATGTCTATTCATGTAACTGCTCTCTTTTCTTCTGGGTATATACCCATTATTGGTATTACCAGGTCATGTGGAATTACCATACAGTCCTCCACAGTGGTTGAGCATTTTCTCAAGTGTTGTTTTGTTTTGCCATTTGCATTTCTTTTTTGGACAAATGTCCATTCAAGTCTTTTGCCCATTTTTATTTGGTTTGTCTGTCTTTTTATCGCTGAGTGGTAGTATCTCATGGATTTTAAACTCTTATTGGACAAATGATTTCAAAATATTTGTTCCCATTGAATTGGCTGCCTTCTCACCTTTTGACAAAGTCCTGTGAGATGCAAAAGTGTTTACTTTTGAGGAGGTCCTGTTTATTTTTTCTTTTGTAGCTTGTGCTTGGGTATAGAGTCCAAGAAACCACTGCCTACTACAAGGGCTTTATGATGTTTCCCTATATTTTCTTCTGGTAGTTTTATTTTCCTGGCTTTAATATTTAGGTCTTTCTTCCATGTTGAGTTGTTTCTTGTATACAGAGTGAGATAAGGGTCCTCTTTCATTCTTTTGTTTGTGGATATCCAATATTCCCAGCACCATTTGTTGAAGAGATTTTTGTCCTTCTAACATGAACTTGGTATGTTTGTCAAAGTAGTTGGCCATAGAGGTGAGGGTTTATTTCTGGACTCTCAATTCTATTCCATTGATCAATGTGTCTGCCTTAATGTCACAACCATTCTATTTTGACCACTGTAGCTTTATAATATGTTTCAAGGTCACACAGTGAAATTCCTCCCATGCCCCTCTTCTTCTTTAGAATGCTTTTGGATATTCAGGTACACTTTTCCTTCCAAATGAATTTGGTAATTGCCTTTTCTTTTTCCGTAAGGTAGGTGGTTGGCATTTTGATTGGTATTACATTGACTCTCTAAATCATATTGGGTAGGATTGACATCTTCCCAATATTTAGTCTTCCAGTCCATGAACATGGAAAGTCTTTCCATTCGTTTATGTCTTCATTGATCTCTTTTATGATTATTTTGTAGTTATCTGCAAATAGGTCCTATACTTTCTTGGTTAAATTGATTACAAGTTATTTGAGTCCTTTGCTGCTATTTTAAATGGAATTTTTCCCAATTTCCTCCTCAGATTGTTCAATACTTGTATACAGAAACTCTATTGATTTTTGCATGTAGATCTTGTATCCTGCCACTTTGCTAACTCGTTTATTAGTTCAATTAGCTTTTTTGTAAACTTGTCAGAATTTTCTAAATATAGGATCACATCGTTCACAAGTAGAGTTTTATTTCCTCTTTTCCTACTTGGATGCTTTTAAATATTTTTTTCTTGCCTAATTGCTGTAGCTAGAACTCCTTGCACAGTGTTGCATAACAATGGTGAGAGTGGGCATGCTTGTCTTGTTGCCAGCCTTAGAGGGAAAACTTCCCATTTCTCCACTTTGAGTGTGATATTGGCAGCGTTTTTTTCATATATGCCCTTTATAGTATTGAGGAATTTTCCTCCTATTCCTATTTTTCAAAGGCAGTGCTAAATCTCTCTTTATACCACCCCAAGTTCTTGACTTATAAAGTAGTAGGAGGTTCCACTAGAAGCCTTAGATAGGCATTATCCTCTAAGATTTATTTTGATTTTTTAAAATAATAGTCACTTATGGGAAGTGGATGTGGCTTAAGTGATTGGGTTCCCGTCTACCATATTGGAGATGCAGGGTTCGATTCCAAGGGCCTCCTGGTGAAGGCAAGCTGGCCCCTGCAGCAAGCTTGCCCACATGGACTGCTGGCCCATGCAGTGAGCTGGCTCAAGCGAAGAGCTGGCACAGCAAGACAACACAACAAAAAGAGACACAGAAGAGACAATAAGAGACACAGCAGACCAGTGAGCTGAGGTGTTTCAAGAGATTAAGCATCTCTCTCCCTGTCTAGAAGGTCCCAGGATTGGTTCCTGCTGCCATCTAAGGGGAAGACAAGCTGACATAGAAGAGCACACAGGGAATGGACCCAGAGAGGAGACAATGGGGAATGGATGTGTATTTAGGGGAATAAATAAATCTTTAAAAGTAAAAATAATCGGTGGGTGACAAATTAATATTTTAAAAAATCACTTATTATTTAAAGGGTTCAGTGTGGATTCTCAAATTGTCATCTTGAATCAAATACATATTCTTCAAAAAAAGGTGATGTTACAGATACTATCTTACTTCCTGTTTTCATTGTTAATCTCTAATTTTAAATGGCTGTATGACATTCTATGTACCATCATTTATTTATCAAATATATATATTTTATGTTCATTGGCACTGATTTTAATATTTTATAGTGAAAAATTGTGTTCTTTTGAATACTCAGATATATTTTCTTTGTTGCCTTTGACATTTATTGAGGGGAGAGTCTTAGAAATGAGATAGCCAGGTCAAAAGTTATGTCCATACCTAGAAGCTAAATGCCTAGTGTCAAATGTCTAGGTAATTGTGGACCAAGAATTTGATTCCAAAACTGACTACCTCCAATGTTGCTTCATTATACCACATCATGACATTTGGGGGGAGCAAGAATTATCAATGTTTTATTTGTTGACCATTCCATTTTAGCTTTATTTTATGTTCTCACTACCTGTTATTCTATGAATGAATGCCCTGGTCTAGTTAAAATGAACTGCTTTCATTTATAGATTCAAAAGATAGAAGCTAATAAAAGGCTAACTTCAGGAAGAGAGATCATTAAGTGAGAGAAACCACCTATAAATACACATCTATGTATCTGGCAGTCATGTAGAATAAAGTCCTTTTTCTCACTGACACTAAGGTCATATCTCATTTCTAAGAAAACAAAACCAAACCAACAAGAACAAAACTCATTTTATGTACCACTTGTAAATAACAGAAATCAGTAAATATATTCACTTCTTATTCACTGAAAAATAATGAAATTATTTTCATTTTCTGCATTTGTATGTGTTCTGTATTGGAGAACTAAAACTATTTTGAGTTAATTTTCTCATGTTTCCTGTCTCCCACAGTTGTTTTAATGAATTTGATTCTTGTGTAGAATATTAGTAGCAATATAATTCTATTTAAAAGAATTTATGTGTTGACATTTTAATTCTCAATTTCATACATGCTTACTGTTTTACTAAAACTATGTTTTAGGCAGAGGTGTGCAAGGGTTCTAAGGCTAGGCAGTGAGAGTAATGATTTGTAGCTGAATATTTTATTCTGGAACTTACTTATGAGTTTGTTCAGAGAAAGACAGTTATTGAAGTTTTATATTGTCGGTAAGAACAATGAATGCATTATGCTGCAGCCTCTCATTGCACCTGCACATTTGGTGTGTTCACAAAGCAATATTAATATTTCTTTACAGTAATATTATATACAAATGTACTGACTTTAGAAAAGGTATTAGTTTCAGTTTCCTTATCTATTCCATGCAGAATAAAGTAATTTATTCATTTTTGCCTAATCCGATGTACTCAGCAAGTATCTGAAAGTCAGAAAGTCAATAATTGGCTTTCTAATTCTAAATATGCTTTCTCCCTCGTTGGTTTGTGTTCAGCATGGCCATCATTCTTTCAGACCATCCACAGGACCTGAGTTTTATTGCTGAAACACATTTGACAACATTTTGGTGAGTTTTTGCTACTGCAATAAGATCTTTTCAGGCTGTCGTATATTAGTCTCCTTTTGAACTAGCTAGATCTGTAGAGACAAATATAATAGGAGTTCTGGAGAGATACCGCTGTTCTGAGGTTTTCCTAGACAGAGAGTGAGGTCCACCACATTTTCAACTTGCCTGTGCTTTTGTTAACATTGCTCCTTTGGAAAGGGAGTTCTGTAGCAGGGAGTAGACATTCGTCATTTCTCCTTTGCTTCTTCCTTCTCTGTCAGATATAAACTATGGCCTCATAGGAATAAATAAGGAAGATGTACCAAGTAGTTTACAGAGTGCCTATCCAATGATGGACGGCATTTCCACCAGGCTCTCCAAACTGTACTTTTTCTTCATAGTTCAGGGAGAAAAGGGTCCAAAAGAGCAGGGCAAGAGATCCCATCCTGGACAAACTATTCATGTCAAAGTTGGTGGATGGCAGCTCCACACTGCCCACTAGGCATGGAGAGAAGAGAAAAGATCTTTTTTTTTTTTTTTCCAGTTGTCCTTGAAATATCCTTTGGCCCATTTTTTTCCGCCATTATTATATCCAGTCAATTGTCATTGTCTCTTTAGCTTCTCTCTCTCTTTTGTAAATTGTGAAAATATATATATATACACAAAATTTCCCATCTCAACTATTCCCAAGCATAAAATTCAGTGGGATTTAATCACCTAACAGTCTTTTGCTCTCCTTACCACCATCCATTACCAAAACTTTTCCTCCATCCCTCACAGAAGCCCTGCACCATGCACCAACTACCCATTTCCCCTGCCCCCTGTCCTGGGAATCTGTACTCTACTGTCTTTTTCTATTAATTTGCAAGTTCTAGTGATTTCATGTAAATGGAATCGTATAATATCTGTCTTTTCATGTCTGACTTACTTTACTCAACATGGTGTCTTCAAAGTTCATTCATGTTATACCATGTACAGCCGAATAATATTCCTTTTATGGCTGAATAATATTCCATTGTACGTACATGCCACATTTTGCTTATCTAGTTACCTGTTGATGAATATTTGGATTACTTAAATAAATCTGTTTACTGTCATTTTAATGAGGTTTGGGAAGAAACTAAATGTAAAACTGAACATTTACGCAGTAGTCAGTAAATGTGGAGTTTTCTATTGTGGTTATTGTATACATCCCATCCCCACCCGCATGGCTCCCTTGTCTGTTTTATCACTGTTTTTCCTTGTTTGATTGGTGGGGGGTGGGGGAGGGGACTTCCTGTCCCGTCCTGGACGAATCACACGCAGCATCTCATACTTGTGGCAATCCTCTCCCTTGAGCAGGACTGCCTTTTGGAGACACAAGAGGTATTTGTCAGAGTTCTTTGGGGATACAGATTGTCCCTGGGAGTGGGAGGTGGCAATGCGGGCAGTGGGACTGGCCCAGCCCCTCTGTTGGCATGAATACTCTTGGGCCCCTGCGGTGCATCCACACGGAGACCAATGGGGGTGGCCAAGGGGCACCGGGTCCCGCAGACCTTACCTGGGAGGTGGTGAGGTCCTCCTTTGATTGGAACCCCCTGCCCAAGCTACCCTCATGTCCCCTTTCCTGCCCATGAGAAAAGGGTGGGTGAGGCTTATCCACCTGGGATAGCTTACACCTTCCAATCTCTGGCTGGGTGGGTGCAGGATGGGACAGGGTCAGTTGTGACCTCCCAGACCCCTGTTCCCAGGGGTCTCCAGGCAGCCTGCCTTGCCGTCCCTTGCTCTGCGGCTCAGTACCCTCAAAGAGCTGCATGGAGCCAGGGAAGCTTCTAGAGAACCATGCCGTGTCCCCCTGGTCCAGAAATCCTCTAAGTCCCGTGCAGCATCTCCCTTTGTCTCTCTTGGGCCCCCCTGCTCAGGGACAGCCCGCACCACCTGCCAGCGGGAAGCTCCTATGGCAGGGAGGCTGGCCCACCAGCCCCAGCTGCGCCCAGCTGCCCCCAGGCACCCCCAGCTTTGACCATGCTTGACAAGAGCCAGCTGCCCTCAGCCCTCTGCTGGGTCATAAATGATTCATGGGGTCGCCTCCCTGGAGGCCAATTGAGCAGCTGCCCCTCCCTCCCTTGGCCAGGCAGGGCCCTCCTGTCACCACTGTCATCCCTGCTCAGCCTCCCAACTTCCTCCCCGCCCAGGCCACGTGAGGTAAGTTGAAGGGGGAATGCAGCTGCCCCCGGGAAAGGAGGGGACCAGCGCTCCTGACTTGAACAGACCCAGGCCTGTAGCTCTCCCCTCGGGCTCCAAGTTTGCAGTGACAGCAAGGAAGGAAGGGGCATGGAGGGGAGGAGGGGCAAGGCTGTGGAGGGAGAGGGGGAGAGGGGAAGGTGAGGAGCAAGGACCACTGGGGCAGGGAGGGGGCGGCCAGGGAGGGGAAGGGGTTGGAGAGAACTGGAGGGTCTCCTGCTTTGGGAGTTGGTAGGAAGATTCCCCCTGTCAACTCTGGGGTTTCTTCTCTCCATCCCGGCCTCCACTCCCACCCCGATATAGTCAGAGCCTCTCAGTCTCTTGGGGTCCCAGTGAAACCCTGAAAGGGAAGTGGCTTCTGAGGTCGGGGGCAGCTGAGCTTCAGAGGAGATTCACCTTCACCACTTCAATTCCCCACGGGTCTCCCTGGCGAGGAAAACTCCAGACAAGAGTGTTTATTGTCTTGTGCGTGTCTGAGAATAGGAGCCTGGAACCTGTATAGCCGATACCCATGGCCGTGTGGACAGGCCAAGAATTTTATTCTCCGTCGATCTGAACTTTCCTGCTGGCTGTGCTTCAGTATTTGGCATTTTAATTCTGGTTAAGATGTCTCTTTGAGGAAGGATGCGTGTATTTTTATATTTCTGTATATTCTGCCTCTGGGCAAGGGGTGGGAATGAACCCCAGTGTCTAGAGGTGCCTCGTTGCTCAGAACGGATGTGCCTGAGCCGCCCTCCTTCATCCCATCAGGGGCTTTTATGGGGGGTGTCCTTAGGGCCCCTGAGGTGTACAGGGGGAGGGAGGCTGAAGCGGGCAGCGCTGCTCTTCCAGCCTGGAGATCTCCTCTTCTCACTGGGTCACACTGGCACGTGTCCAGAGCTGAGCCCCTGGGGTTCGGCGAGGGGGGAAGTTCAGTTAGAACGCTGGGCAAGCGCCATTCCATTCCATTCAGGTTTACAGCAAGGGGGGTGCAGAATCTTGCCCCACACCCCCTCTCCCCCATGGGCCTTTTCCAGCCTGGCGGGTCCCCTCAGGCTAGGCCCATTCTCTGCGGGTTTATCCTGTCCTCTCAAATCTCAGTTCTTCTAAGCTCCCATTTCTCCTCCCCCAAACAACTGTCCCTCTCTCCTCCAGCAGTGGGGACCCTGCCCCCAGCTCGGCCCCCATGAGGGGAAAGAAGGTCTCACGTGTTGTTTGTGGAAAACAAACAGGGACTTTGTTCTGCCCCACGAAGGGGTGAAGCTTATGGGAAGGTTTTCGGTCAGTACCTCGGACAGCTCCAGGTAGAAAAAGGGAAAAAAAAGCAGCTAGGGCCTGGGTTGGGACCACGGAGAGATTTGCATCTAAGACTTGTAAATGCCTGCCCCGGGCCATGTTCTGTCTTTGTCAGGCAGGGTCCTGATTTGAACTGGGTTTGGGAGTTAAATTTTTGCTCCGTGTGGTGGACTTGAGCTCGAGTGCGGGCCTGGGAGGACAGTTGCTTTCCCCCACCCTCCCGGGGCCCTGCCTGCACAGCTTCTACCCTGGGGGCCCAGTTCCCTTATCCTATGGGCCACGGGGACTGACATGCAGATGCCCCCACCGCAGAAGCACACCTGGCAAGGAGTCTTCCTGTTGAGCATCTGTGCCAGGCAGCACCTCCTGGTGGGAAGGGCTACACACGTTGCCACCATAACCTGACCCTTCGACATTTCGGCATCTGTAAAATGAGGTGACAGCACACACCATGCAGGATGGCTCACGAGAGCAACTGGGCAAATTCATGGAAAGCATCGTGTCATGCAGACATACGCCCACTAGTATTGTCGCTTCTTCCCTGAAGGACTTGAACTGACACTTCCAGGAAAGGTGGCTCAAGTACACAGCCACTGGGCCTCACTCCTGAATGCCAGTCCTGGCCGTCACAGCCCTGATGTGACCAGAGCCACAGCCAGAGGTGCCAAAGACGTCCCTCTCCCTAAGGGCCCCTTGAAGTGGGAGGGCAGGTGGAGCCTGGAAGCATGGCCAGGGGGAGCCCAAAGACCCAAACACCAAGACCCAGTCCCCCAAGACCCGGCTCCAAAAGATCCAGCACCCAAAGACCCAGCCCCCAAAGATGCAGTCCCCAAGGCCCAGCACCCAAAGACCAGCAACCTATGACCCAGCACCTAAAGACCCAGTCACCAAAGACTCAGCACCCAAAGTTCCAGCACCCAATGAATCAGCCTCCGAAGACCCAGCCCCAAAAGACCCAGCCCCCACAGACCCAGTCCCCAAAGACACAGCACCCAAAAACCAAGCACCTGAACATTCAGCCCACAAAGATGCAGCACCCAAAGGAGCAGCATGCAAAGATCCAGCACCCAAAGATGTAGCACCCAATGATGCAGCACCCAAAGACCCAGCAACCAAAGACCCAGCATCCCAGCATGCAAAGATGCCTCCCAATGGGCCAGGCCCTTTGCGACAGAATTCAGCAAGGGACCAGTAGGACACACAGGTTGATTCCAGACCAGCCCCTGCCTGGGAACAGGGAAGGGCCGAGTGAGGGAGTTTGGAAATGAAGCAGTCCAGCCTTTTCAGGGGTTTTACTTGGCTTGGGCTCACTCCCTGGGGACCTTGCTTGGAGGGTGATGGAGGGGACAGACCAGCCTGGAGCCCTGCAGTGAGTTGGGGGCGGGGACTTGCCCTCTGCAGAAGAGCTGCTAATACAAGCCCAGTCGGGTGCAGGGCGCCCAGCTCCTGGACTTGCCTCCAGGAGTCTCTGGGTGGCCCATGGGGCTTGAAAAAGCCCCAAGCTGCCAGGCGGAGGGGGCAAAGGAGGAAGCATGGAGCGAGGCCCCTGGAACAGAGCTGGATGGGGCCACCCTCCAGCTCTGCCAGCCTTGGGCCCCCCGAGGCCCTTCATGTTCCAGGGCCTTGGGTTCTCGCGGAAGGAAGGGAGAAGGTAAACCCAGGAAAGGGCAGGTGCTGCAGGAAGGAGACAGAGCTCTAGGCCCCGAGGGCAGTCCAGCCAGGGCTGCTGAGCGCTGAAGGAGGGCACCGGCCCTGCTCCGTCCGCCAGCTCCCTCCACGCGGCCTCCCACTGCCAGCCGCCATGTTCCTGGGGCCCGGCCCTCCTCGCCTGGTCTTAGCTGGGCCTTTTCTTTTGGAAGTTGTGTTTATTGAGGTGTAGTCAGGGCACAGTAAAATGCCCCCTTTTAAGGTGGAGTGTCCTATGAACCCTAACCAACGTATACAGCTGTATAACCACCACTGCAATAGCAACTTGGGAGGCTCCATCTCCCCACAGCCATTACAATACCCTCTGCAGCCATCCCGGCCCCCTCTCCATCATCCCAACACCCTCTGAAATCCTCCCAGCCCCCCTCCATCATCCCAGCTCCCTCTGCATTCCTCCCGGCCCCCTCTGCGGTCCTCCCAGCACCACTCCATCATCCCAGACACCTCTGTAGTCATCCCCATCCTCCTTTACTGTCATGCCCGAGCCCCGATGCCCCCTGTTCTGCTTTCTGACCCCATCCCTTGGCCCTTTGCAGATAACCCCACAGTTTGCTGAGCTGGGGCTTTTGCAGGGCAGGAACAGGGTTCCCCCGTTCCCTGAAAGGGCTTTAGCTTTCATTGGCACCTGCTCTGACGAAAAGGCCCATGTACACAGCAGGCCTGGAAGATGCTACCCGAGGCCAGCGTTTGGTAGAGGAAGCTCTGCCCTTGGCAGGGTCTGCTGAGCATTTGCTCCGCGGCACCTTCCATCCCCACAGCAGTCTTCCATGGAGGATGCTGTTGTCCCCATTTCACGGGCGAGGGACCCCAGGCTCAGAGAGGCTCGGTAATTCACAGCAGTCACACAGCTGAGGCTCGAGCCCGGGTCTAGGCTCTTCCCTCTTCCATGCAGATCTAGAGCTGCTGCTCAGGTGGGTGATCCTCACCAGAGGTAGGTCCAGCGCGGGCCCCTGCAGCAGCTGGGGGTGGGGATGGAAGGAATCCTCCAGAACTGAGCCCTGTCTCTAAGTGGGGCACTTTCAAGGGAAACATGCTTGCTTCAAATCCTCCTGAGGAGACCAGGTCTTGAGCTGTCTTGTAGGCACAGGGACTTGGGCACCGCGTTCCGTGCCCTCCCTGTGAGAGCGCCAGCTTCATCTCTCCCTGAGGCCACCTGGCCATGCAGGGGAGAGGGTGCCTGGGACCCCAGACCTGGGCTGTGGGGAGATTGAAGCCATCCTCACAGGGCCCGGAGTGGACGGAGGCCTGGGTTGGGGGTCCGTGGTGACCGTAGCAGCGTCTATTGCCCGGGGGTCTGCCGTGGATGGGCCCAGCAGGACCTGGACACAGAGTCAGGCCCGACCCTCGGGAACCCACAGTCCACTCGCGGAGACGGGCTCCCACCAGACAGTGGTTTCCGTGGGACTTTTTACTTCTCGACCCTCACAGTTCAGAGAGGGGTGATTGCCTGTGGGGGGCAAAGGGGTCAGGGAGGACCCCCCTCCTCCAGTCTCAACCGGAGCCGTCTTGGACCCTGCACACAACCCCCTCCTCCCATCCAGAGGGGCAGGGTTCCATGGGGGCCCCTGCACCTGGCTGCCACCGCCTGGAGAAGCAGACAAGGTGCCGCTGGCCCCCTCGTGTCCCTGCTGAGCGTGGTATGTGCTTGCCGCTGTCCCTTTCTGGGCTCCATGTCTTCCTCGCTGGCTGCCACCCTCGGACAGAGTTCTCAGGTAAGGTGAATGCTGGCACCAGCAGGGGTGGGGAGCAGGTGGCCAGAGTGTCTGGGCTGGGGGCCACATGGAAGGATGACAAATAAAACCGGCTGCTTCTCGGCAGCCTCAGTGCTTTGGGTTGGGAGGCACGCCCAGATCTAGGAGGAGAGAAGTTGGTCCCACCAAACCCTGCTGCCTGTGGTGGGAGGGCGCTCCCAAGTGGGCCCTGGCCGTCCACAGCATTACTCACTCCCCAGGCTTTCCCATTCTAAGAAAGAGGAAAGGGACCCTCCCGCTTCGTGAGCGCCCTTTCCCAGCTGTGGGCAGGTCATTCGGGGCAGCCTCAGGGGGCCCTGCACGCCTCTTCCCACTCGGCCAAAAGGTTCCCCAAGGGGCTGCACACCCTGCGCCTCGCACTCTGGGAAGCTCATGCTCACGTTCCCGAGGGCACCGCTCTGGGACTGAGCCCAGGGGCCTCGAGGGCAGGGAGGGGTGCAGGAGGCCCGCGTCGGCCGCGTGGACCTCGGGGTTTGCGCCAAGGGATGGACAGGCCCGTCCCCCGCTCAGAAGAGGTTCAGGGCCCGCAATGCAGACACAGAGCCACATAGTGCAGTCTGCACCGACCACCCTCCTGCATCCCTCTCTGTAGGGGCCACTGGAGGAAGCTTCCTGGCTCCCCGAACCGGAGCGGCCGCCCCGGGGCACTGCCCACCTGCCCGTGCTGCTTTCCCAGCAGGCTCGGGGGTAGAGGCAGAGCGTGCTTCTAGGCCGGGCAGGCCACGCTCCAGGCCGGCCTGGGGTCAGCCCCGACCACGCACTGGGGAGACCTTCAAAGGAGGTGGTGAGCACGCACCATCCCGCGGCTACCAGCAGCCCGGCGTTCAGTGGTCATGTGTCCTCAGCCATCATTGTCGCCAGGCACTTCTCCCGCAGAGCACATTATTCCGGGGCAGGCTACTGTTTGCCTGGTTTGCTTTGGGCCCTGATTTTCATCCACTTGATGGATTGCCAGGATTGGGGTCTCCTGGGGAAACAGGGCAGTGGCCTCTCAGCCACTCCAGAACGAGGCAAACACTAGTGCGGCACTCGCCCAGGTCCTGGAGACCAACGTGCATTGAAGCGGCCTTGGCGTGCACTCCCCAGCTCCTTTCATTGCCTGGAGCAGCTGGGCACCTGGGAAGTCCACGCGGAGGCAGGGAGAGGGCGCAGCAGGCAGCGGGGCGGGGAGCGCTGCGTCCGAGTCTTGGCCAGCGCCCAGGGCCCGGTGTGGTTGGCATCTGCCAGCGTGATGGGGAGCGGACTGCCCCAGGCCAGCCCCTCTGCAGCCCCGTCACCGGCCTTCTTTTTACCTTTCCTGGGTGCTAAAAAGAAACCTCCAGAAGGAAGAGCACAGGGCAAGGGGTGGGCAGAGGGCAACCAGTGCCCACTGGGGGATGCGCGGCCCGCCTCGCCCGGGTGAACCATTGTGTTGCCAAACAGCCCTGCAGTTCGGGGGTGCTGCTGCCCTTTTAGGCGGGGGGGGGGGCAGTGTGCTTTCTCTTCTTCTGGGGGTCTCTCTGACACACCTGTTGCCTTCATGTGTGCTCTTAGATGGGGCATTGCTGCATCCGGAACAAAAGCTAGATTGTTCTAAAAAAGGAACAGCAGCGCCCTCCAGTTTGTCTCCTTATTTCTCATCACCTTTTCCTCTTCAGACCCGAAAGCCTTAGCCCCGTGCAGTGCGAGGCAGGGGCATGCTGAAAGCAACGGAAACATACGTCCACCCCAAGACCTGCCCCTGAGTGTTCACAGCAGCTTCATCTGTAATGGCCGCAAACCCCAATCAGCCCAGACGTCCCTCGATAGGAGAGCATCTGAGCAGACCGGGGTGTGTCCACGCCACGGGATCTGACCCAGCCATGAAAAGGAACGGGCTGTCGCGTCACACCACATCCCACGGGACTCTCCAGAGGACGGTGCTGACTGGAAGAGCCTATCGGAAAAGATTGTTGATGGTGAGATTTCATCCGTGTGATCCTGTGGAAAGGGCAAGCTCGTGAGCATGCGGAACAGATTCATGGGTCCTGGTGGACAGGGAAGCTGATCAAAAGGTGACAGGAGGGAAGCAGGTGTTGCTCAAGCAGCTGGGTGCCCGCTTACCGCATGCGAAGTCCAGGGTTCAGTTCCCAGTGCCTCCTTAAGAAGACGAGCAAGGCAGCCAACTGGCATGGTGAGCTGACACAACGAGATGACACAACAAAGAGACACAGTGAGGAAACACAATGAGAGACACAACAAGCAGGGAGCGGAGGTGGCACAAGTGATTGGGTGCCTCCCTCCCACATGGGAGGCCCAGAGTTCAGTCCCAGTGCCTTCTAAGAAGATGAACAGAGCAGACATGAATGTGAAAACAACAGAGGGGGATAAATAAATAAAAATAAATCTTTAAAAAAATGCTGATGCGAGGGACACCCATGGGGATGGAACTCTTCAGTGTCTTTATTGTACCAGCTCTCTATCTTGCTCGGGTTCTCCAGGAGGCACTGGGAATCAAATCCAGGTCCTCCCATGTGGTAGGCAGGAGCTCATTTGCTTGAGTCACATCTTTTTCACAAAACTGTAAGCTTTTCATCTGATAAATTCCTGTTATAAAAGACAACCCAGTTCTGGTCTGAGGCATAGGGCGGCCTTTAGCAAACTAGGACAGTGGGAACTAGAGCCTCAGGTCTCTGGGCCATCCCCAACTTCTGTCGGAAGGCTGCTCGGGAGATGTCTTCCCTGTCCGAGATGGGGTGGCGGTCAGCAGGGCTGCAGAGGGGAGGGATGGAGGCTGGAGATGTGTTAGCCAGGCAGATGACCCTGCGGAAGGGGCTTTACAGAAGAAGGGAGCTGGCCTTCCTCTCGGAGATGACACACTTTCTAAAGGCAGGCACTGCCAAGGCGTCTGGTGGCAAGGCCAAATGGTGCCCCCTGCACACGCACCTGGCATTTTGTTGGAAGGGAGAGGGTGCTGGAAGGCCTCACCTGGTGCCCTTTGAAACCCAGGTGTGCAAAATTCTTTTGAGGCCTGCCCGTTTTGTCTCTTTCTTAAGGAATCCCAGCCAGCTTGGATATTGATCACCCGTGAGTTAACTCTGGTGAGATCTGTTTATGAACTTTACTTCCATGTCATTCTGGACGCAGTCTCCAAAAGTGACGAGTTTAATAGAGTCAAAAGAGGAGGAGAATAGAGAGAAAAAATAAAGGGGTCATAAAATAAAGAGTAAAAAGTCAAGCTGCATGCCAGTGCGTGGCGTGCAGGATTCTGGCTCGTTCCAGGACCCGGTTGGGGCAGGGAGAAGGTGACAGCCTTCCCTGGGGGTGAATGAGGGAGGGCAGGGGCTGGGGGAAGGCCTCCACCCCTGCCCTGAGGGCAGAAACATACGTGCTGGGTGAGAGGACACAACTCCCTCTTCAGGCTCCCCCAGATGTGGCTGTGCTCGCCCAAACTCCCCTCCCATTGGAGCTCCATCATGCACCTGTCTGTTGCAGATCGGTGCAGATTTCGTGACCTTGGGCTGCATTTTCAGCCAACTCCTGCTGGGGAGGAGGGTTCTGCTCCTGGGATCCTACATCTGGAAATTTTGTGCGCCCTGTTCCCTCCCGCTCGCCAGACTCCTCCCAGCTCTAGAGAGCATCTTCGCAGTGCTCAGCTTCCCCTTCCCAAGTGGAGCAGCCTGAACGCTTCGGCTTTCTTCTAAGAGGTCAGCATTTAAAAAAAGACAGCAACAATAGTAAAAGCCATTGAAATATTATTTTCGTTAAGAAGGCGTCAAGACAGGGGCCAAGGTTTCAGCATGCCCTTCCTGGGAATTCCGTGAGCCTGTCTGGTCTCAGCTGCTGGCAGGACGCTCGTCTGCAGGGTCCTTCTCCACCCACCTGACGGCCCTCACAGGTATCACCATTAAGGACACTTGACCTTGTTGTCTCAGACACATCTCACAACTCTCTCTTTTCTGGAAAAACTGGCAAAGGAGACACACTATCTTAGGCTTTGGTATTTATCAGGTGTGCTCGGGGGAAGGCAGGTAACATTTGGAGCCTCAGTTTTCCTGTGTGTGCAAGAGGGGTGCTGACTGGTAAGGACTGATGTCTTTGATCGTATGCAGAACGTGATCATGTCGCTAGGTCCCTAAAATTCTATGAGAATTTTCTCACCCGGTTGCCTGAGACTGTCCAATAGTTCCGCCCCGGGGAGTGACAGTTTAGCACTCAGTAGACCTTACTGTCTCGTTCTGTAAGACTGAGCTTGGCCCTCATGCTTGGAGTTGCACCTTTCCAACTTGCACCATTCTGAAGGTGTGAGTAAGGTTTTATTACCTACCCCACAAGGACCCCTTCACCCATTGTCTTGTCGTATTGTGACCTGCTTTCCATCACACAATAGCAGTACCGCCCCTCCCCCAAATGAGGGTGTGATGTGATGGCATCAGGCACCGATATCATAGATTTCTGCAAAAAAAACCCAAAATGATAGTAATAACTCATTCTGACGTGGGAGGTTGGAATTCCACTCTCCCTGGGCATTTGCTGTGTTTACAGAGGAAAAGCGAAGATCTCTGTATGGGCTATGTTTATGGTGAAAATAAACATCTAAATAAATATCAAGCTTTTAAAATGAGAGCATTCGCAGAAGTCAAGGCAAATGGATGGAGGCAAGGCTGCTAATTCAGGCACACGTTCCCAGATTCGCTTCACGGCACGTGTGTCTTTCCATCCACGTGGGGAGAGCAGAGCCTGGCTTTCAGGTGGGGGTGGTGAGCATTTATTTTTGGAGTATCCACACTGAGCTTGACATTTGATGTGCAGGATCTCATTACATTGCTACCCAACCCTAGGGGCAAGAATTTTTAAGGAAACCTAGGCGCACACTGCTTAAAAGTTTTGTGCAAACTGACATGATAACCATTTGATGTACCTGGATTTTTCCCTCTACCAGAATTAGAATTCCTGACTGCATGCATGCGGGTGGGAGGCAGCACCCCCTCAATTCAGAATATGGACCAGAGCAGAGGGCAGTGGCAGTCATCGTACATGCCAGCTCCATGC
The DNA here is from genome assembly GCF_030445035.2 of Dasypus novemcinctus. Taxonomy (NCBI): domain Eukaryota; kingdom Metazoa; phylum Chordata; class Mammalia; order Cingulata; family Dasypodidae; genus Dasypus; species Dasypus novemcinctus. Next base: position 177,894,362 of record NC_080704.1, read on the forward strand.
TAGCACATGTAAGCTCCGTGCTAGTGCACCCCATCTCCATGCAAGCCTTCTCCAGCTCCACACTACTGCATGCCAGCTCCATGTGAGACTTCACCATCTCTGATACCACATGCCAACTCCATACTATCACACACCAACTCCGCACTAGCACATGTCAGTTCATGCTAGCACAAGCCAGCTCCCTATAGGCCTTCTCCGGCTCCATGCTACCACATGCCGACTCCATGCTAGTGCACACCAACTCCATGTGAGCACACAGCAGCTCCATGCCAGCACCCAGCAGCTCCATGCTAGCACAGCCAGCTCTAGGCTTGCACATGCCAGCTCCATGTGAGACTTCACCAGCTCTGATACCACATGCCAACTCCATACTATCACACACCAACTCCGTGCTAGCACATGTCAGTTCCATGCTAGCACAAGCCAGCTCCCTATAGGCCTTCTCCGGCTCCATGCTACCACATGCCCACTCCATGCTAGTGCACACCAACTCCATGCGAGCACACAGCAGCTCCATGCCAGCACCCAGCAGCTCCATGCTAGCACAGCCAGCTCTAGGCTTGCACATGCCAGCTCCATGAGAGCCTACTCCAGCTCCATGCTACTGCATGTCAATTCCATGCTAGTCCACACCAACTCCATGTTCCCACATGCCAAATCCATGCTAGCACATACATGCCTGTTCTGTATTGGCCCCCGGCAGCTCTGTGCCGACACACCAACTCCATGCTAGCCCCTCCCAGGTCTCTGCTGCCCTCCACCAGCTCCATGCTCATCTGTGGCCACCCTCGGCTAGGGCATGGCAGCTCCATGCCAGTGCATGCCGACACTGTGCCAGAGAAGGCAAGGGCTCTCCACTCCCTCCAGAGCAGGGTGTCTGGCTGCTCACACATTCACAGCTCTCCACCCCACACGGGGGCCTTCCCCGGAAACGCCTCCAGGCGGCCAGCCCCGCACCCAACCAGGACGGCCCACCCCTTAGGTTCCATGAGGGGTCTGCCGAGAGCGGGCAGGTGCTCTGTGAGCGGACTTGCAGCTGGGCCTCGTCTGTGCTTTACCAGCGGGCATCTTGGGGGGAGATGAGGTTTGCAGAGTCCTGTCATAGAGAAGCAAAGCCCCTGGGAGTGGCTGGAGAGCACGTCGCTCACTTCAGGGTCGACTCCGGAGGGCTTCCTTCTCTGGAGACGTGTGCTGTTCATCTTGCACACACACCACCCCACATTTCTAGCAGTTCCTCGGGTTGCACCGCAGAGTCAGGAGGCCCAAGGAAGGCGCGTGGGGGGTTGGGGTAAGCGGCTGCTGAGCCGCAGCCCCCGCACGATGGGTGCCCGCCACCAGGCCCCGGGCAGGTGCGGCTCAGCTCCACCCGCCTGGGGTCGGGAAGGCTCCGCCGGCCCTGTGGGGGCAACTTCCAGGGCACTGAGGGTGGGTAGCAGAGCTCTGGTGGCCAGGCAGGGGGCTGGGGTTTGACAGGACAGGGCCTCGGTTTCTCAGCGGCTGAGGACAATGGGCAAGGCCACGGCCACCTCGTCTCTCTTGCCCCTGTGAGGAGACATGAGGGGAGAGTTGAAGACGCCAGGCCTGCTCAGCCAGTACAAGTGCAGACTGTTTTTGTCACTGCTCTCCAGCCCAGGCGCGGGCCTGCAGTAAAATGTAACTGGTGCTGGGAGCAGACAGTGGCCCTTTGTGGGGTGGGAGGCTCAGCGGCCCTTAGGCAGGGCACTGCCGGCCCGGCCCTCGGCCCTGGCTCGGCACATCTGGAGAGGCCTGAGAGAATTATTTTTTGTTTTTTTTACTTAAATGAGTGAAATTTATTAGCTTAAAATTTGAGGCCAGGAAAATGTCCAAATCAAGGCATCATCAAAGCAATGTTCCTTAACAAACACTTGGCTTTCACTGACCTTTGGCTCCGCTGCCACATGGCAAGGCATGTGGTGGCAACTGCTGGTCTCTCTCTTCTTTTCCAGGTTTTGTTTCTTTCAGCTTCTTGCTTCCTTGCCTTTCTTTCTTTGCCTCACTTCTGTTTATAAAGGAATCTGGTAGTAGGATTAAGATCCATCCTAAATGAGGTGAGTCACACCTTAACTGAAATAGCCTCATCAATATGTTGTACTCACGGTGGGTTCACCCCCACAGGAGTGGATTAACTTTAAGAACGTGTTTTTCTGGGGTATATACTGCTCCAGATCACTACTCTACATTACAGAACAACTGGAAAATACCACATGGCCATCTCAATAGATGCAGAATAGGCATTTGACAAAATTCAGCTATGCTTCTTTATTATTTTTTTAAATTTTTTAAGTGTACTTTTATTTTTTTGATTCTATGATCCCTTCATTTTTTAAAAAATGTTGCCTTCAAGAAATACAAGAGGTTCCCATATACCCCCCAACCCGCTCACCCCACTCGTCCCACATCAACAACCTCTTTCATCATTGTGGGACATTCATTGCATTTGGTGAATACATTTTGGAGCACTGCTGCATCCATGGATAATAGTTTACATTGTAATTGACACTCTTCCCCAGTCCTTTCAGTGGGTTTATAATGTCCAGGATATATAATGTCCAGCATCTGTGCCTGCAATATCATTTAGGACAACTCCAACTCCCAAAATGCCCCCACATCACATCTCCCCTTCCCTCTCCCTGCCCTCAGCAATTACTGTGGCCACTTTCTCCACATCAATGACCTTCCTACACATGCCTCTTCTGTCACTTTTACTGAACCTGTGGTTGGCGCTGGGGTTGGTGTATACTCAGGAGACTTCAATCTCTGGAATGTCCATGTGACAGCTTAGCCCTAAGCCTCAGCAGACTTGCAACTCCTACCCTCTGGTTCATTGGACTTACCCCAGCCAGCTAACAGGGAGGTGAAGAAGGTCAACCGCCACAGCAGGGAGCCAAGAGTGCCTACAACGTCAAGCAGGAGAAGTGCATCCATCATCCATGTGGAATCTCAGCCCCCTCTCTGTATAAAGGTGGAGTGGACATAAACTTCCCAGGGTCCACAGGATGGAGGAATAGAGTAAGAATTAGAGTGGACTTACTGATATTCTACTATGGAACTGTTGAGATTACTAAAGGAAGAGAGGCTTCATTTTAATGCAGAAGGTGCCAGTGCAAGGACCACATTCGGAGTCGCAAGACCGAACACAGGAGATTCCAAATACTGAAGTCATTTCCATTTGGAGGCCTCCACTGCCATTTTCTCCACGAAGCTCTCCAAGTAGCTCACCCCCTAGCTTGGTGACCCCATGCAAAGGGTCTTGGCACTGGCTGCCTCGCCTTCCCCCTCTGTGGGGCAAGAGGGGTGATCAACCTGGCTCATGGGGCTGGGGTGATTAAATGAAATGATTAAATGAAATGATAGGGATGTGCTTCGGTCCTTTTCAGCACTGTATAGACATGAGCTCCTGCCCTTCTCGGATCATCTTTTACTTTCACATCTCCTCGGTACATCAGCGATGGGGTGTGTGGCGGTAAGTGTTGTATCAACAGAGTAGAGTTCTGTGAGGTAGAGCGCTGGGCTGAAAGGAAATGTAGGCCCTGGGAGCCCCGGTCCAGGAGAGGCTGCCTTGGGGGCGAAGAGGGGAGACCCATCAGAGAATCTCCTTGGCCTGACTCTTCAAGATTTTGAAATCATTTTTACTTTTTTTTTTTATGGTAAAAAGGGAGAAGTGAATGGTTTTGCACAATGGGTACAAATCTTAGCTTTGGGGCTTGTACGTTCTTTCTCACCCTCCCACATACTTAGCCTCACCCCCATTCTTGGTTGTAAATGTTTGTTAAGTGGGTATTTTCTTTCAAATAAAGCCACTTCAGCTTTACCAGAATGAGTTGCTGACATGGAATTCACATTTGGCAACACTCTGTCATCCGTGTTTTACTGAGTATGGGCTACTATAAATTAAGTGAAGTCATAGCCCCACACCCAAGTGCTGCTGGATTCAGAGCTGTTCCTAAGTAAAAGATAAATTATGGCTGGAGCTAAAGAGACATCATTTAAAAAGTGTCAGGATACAATGGGGTTCTTCAAAACCATGTCGAGCTGCTAAATTCCCATGAAAAGGAGTGTTGAGGGATTGCCTGGGGTGACAGTGTCCTTGGCACTGATTCGTCCTATCTCTTGGCCAACCCCATTACTCTTGGCCTCTGGTTCAAGAGGCAGCATGTCCCGGAAAGGCCTCTCTGGGTGTCTGCAAATCCTCATGTCCCCATCCCCCTGCCAGCCCCTAGCACCTGGAGAGTAGGGACCCCTGAGAAAAGGATAACGGTGCATATAGAATTGGACTTGGGAGAGGCCACCTCTCACCCTTTTCTCACTTATGATAAAATCGTTACCACATCCCCTGGAAGGTGGAGTCTAGACTCGCTGTAACTACTTCTACTCCTTCTTGAACTTTTAGGTTGCCTAGAGTTCTTTGAGCCAATCATTTGAGATTTTTACCCAGCCCTCGATTCACAAAAGGTGGGGAGACTGAGTCAAAGGGTATGAAACTTGGGATATATTTTCCAATTCTTTCAGTACAGTGCTTTCCAACGCCCTTTCCAGCATTGGATATTCTGGTTAAGAAAAAAAAGTCTTGGTAATTTTTTAGGTAGAAAACGGTGTTTGATTTGTCAGAACTAAAATCAGATTTTGTTTAGTTTTAATTTAAGGATAGTCCTAGCTTTAGGGGACTTTGGGGGCATGGAGGCCTGATTTGGCAGGGCTCTGCTGGAGCCTGCTCATGCCAGCTCTTCTCTTCCCAACTCCATCTTCAGTGACTCTCTCATTGACAGGTTGAAATCAGTCAGGTTAGGAACATTTATCACATGGGAATCAGGAGGAATATTTACACCAGGGGAATTGGTGTAATGCTCACACCATGGGAATCAGTGGAAATGCTCACACCACAGGAATCAGCAGGCATGCTCACACCACGGGGAGCAGCGGGCATCTCACACTATGAGAATCAGTGGGAATGCTCACACCACAGGGATCAGCGAGTGTATCACATTATGAGAATCAGTGGGAATGCTCACACCATGGGGATAAGTGAGCATCTCACACTATGAGAATCAGTGGGAATGCTCACACCATGGGAATCAGTGGGAATACTCACACTGTGGGGATCAGGAGGCGTCTCACACTATGAGAATCAGTGGGAATGCTCACACCACAGGGAAAGTGGGTGTCTCACACTATGAGAATCAGGGGGAATGCTCACACTATGAGAATCAGTGGGAATGCTCACACCATGGAAATCAATGGGAGAGTTCACACCAGAGGAACTGGCAGATACTATTGCGACGGCTTGCTCGGTCGGTAGAGGTGGGGTCTGGCTGCGGACGAGGGGTCGGTCCAGCTCTGGACGAGGGGTCGGTCCCACTTGGGACGAGGGGTCGGTCCGGCAGCAGACGAGGGATCGGTCTCATAAGGGGTTGCGCGGTTCGGCTGACGGGGTCGCCCGGCGAAGCCGGCGACGAAGGGGTCGCCCGGAGAAGCCGGCGACGAAGGGGTCGCCCGGAGAAGCAGGCGACGAACTGGGGACAAGGGAGGCCAGGCCCTTGTCGGGGGCTCTCAGGACTGGAGGGCGCACGGCAGAAGAACTACCGCGGAGACAAGGTAAACACGCAAGTCCACTTTATTGAGGGAGAGGCAACAGTTTTATAGGGGCTGGGGAAGGCTGATTGGTCGAAGCCACGCCCTGTTCTGATTGGTTGCCGGTGAAAGGTCAGTGGGCGGTACTGGATGGGGGAGGGGTGGTGGTTAGGGATTGGCTGTCGCTGTTGCTGGGGGAAGGGGCAGGGTTTAGGGATTGGTGGCTGCTGTTGCTGGGGTTGAGGGCAGACTTGAGTTTCCCGCCCACGCCTGGCTGTTGCTGCTGTCGGGGGAAGGGAAAAGGGTGGGCTGGATTTTTCCGCCCTGCGCCTGCGCAGGGAGAAAGAAGAAGAAGGGTGCTGCCCCACAGGCATCGGGTGGCGCCATCCGGGAGGAGGGGCGGCCGCGGAAGCATGGCTGCCGAGAAGGGGAGACCCGAGGGCACTCTGCGCCCATGCCGAGTTCCTTTCAGGGGTGGCAGTGAGTCCGACCAGCCACCCTATTATGGGGGCAGCGGCTTGGCCTACCGCGGCTGCTCCCCCGCCAGGCCAGCAAACCACACTTCAGCCCGACTGGTGACCGCATTTCCCCCTTCTTTTCAAATAAGGGCCAGGATGGCAGCAGCAACAAGTAGCTGAGGCCCAAGAGGCAGTAAGCAATGAGGGAAGCGGGGCTGAAGAGGGAGGTGAGTATGCCGGGGATAAATGTACAATTTGGGGGGCAGTATCTTGCCGTTGCAAGCAAGGGTTGCCAATGTCCAATTCTTGTTGATCTCGGTGGCTATAAGGTCCATCTGCTTGTTAAAAGTCCAGGATGACAGCGCGTTACAGGTAGTTGATCTCTTCTTGGCGGCGAAGAGCGGTAGAGGCAGACTGTGTGATGGTCTGGAGGATCGCAGCGGTGAGGACAAGTCGCGTCAGGGCACCAGCGACGGTGGTGGCGGCAGCGTCGGGAGTGGTGGAGACGTAGGCGAGGACAATAAGAAGGCCAAAGTCTTCACGGGTGCGAGAGAGGCCGATGTTAATGGGGCGGGCCGACATGGGGCGGCCCAATCTGCAATGCAGTAGGGGTTCAAGCGAAAAAAGGAGGGGGGCGGGGGACGAGAAAGGACGCTTTGGATGGCTGAGAAGAGGAGTGAGGTCGAGACAGGAGGAAGCTCCGCAGAAGTATGGGGAGCTGTTAAAAGCAGAAACGTTATTAGATGCTAGAAAGCAGGCCGCAGGCCGGGGAAAGCAGGTTGCGGGCCGTTTCGCGGGGCTGGAGCTGCTTGAGAGCGATGGCGGCATGGGGGGCCATGGTTACAATCTTCTGGGGTGGTAGTGGCTAGACAGATGGCGGAAAATATTATCAAGAAAGCAAAGGTTATGAGAAAGAAATAGAGTATTAAAGGCTGTGGGGGAAGTGAGAAGATCATTTAGAGGATAGGGTTGAGAATGGTATGTTTAAGACAGAAGCTTTGTGGTTTGTAGGAGACTGCTTTATAAACGAAGGAGAATGAGGGCAGTAAATATAGTAACGATAGATAGGAAGATGACAGTGAGGAGGAGTCTTTGTTTAAGGTTTCAATCGTCCGGCGCAACAGTGGCTAGGCCGATAGCGAGGGGTGTTGCTAAGTAGACAATGGCTGCAAAGACAAAATCATCCTCTGTTTCCTTAAGAATAACTTTTCTTTAAATACTTAGTAGCATGCAATATTAGAAACCGTTTCCTAAAAGCAAGTTGGCAGGGGAGCTTGGTTGCTGTTAATCTTTCCTGTTATAAAATTACCTTTTATTATTATTATCATCAATTTAGTTTTACATATATATATTTAAGAATGACCTTTTGGAATTAGCCATTTAATACCTTAATGTAAACTATTGAAGATAAATTTTATCTTTACAGAACACATTCCCTTACGTAAAGTTATCACAATACCTTTTACACTTGCCGCATGCAAATTAAATTTCAAGAGTTTATGAAAAATTAGCCATCTTACTTTAGGACAAAATACGTCTTCTTGCAAAACTTATTACATTTCCGTTAGCATTTTTACAAACTTTTAACCTTTTTAATATTCATATAAGTTTTACATTCTTTATATTATCCTGTGAAGAAAAATAAGTTATTCATTTTAATCTAGGCAAGAACAACTTTTTATGAAGATGTACAGTTAATTTTGTTAATTAAGACTTACAATTTTTTTTAAATTGTAGATATCTTATTAACATTTAAACTTATGTATTAATATAATAAACTTAAGTATTAATATAAGCGCTTATTTAATTTTTGGCCATTTGAATAGAGCTCTTTTAAAGATTTCTAGTAATTTATATTTACCGTCCGGAGGTATCACAATATACGTTGACATTGAACGAACAGACAGACAAACACAGAACAATTACAACACATTAACAGAAATATATAATTTATTTACAGTTGACTCATAATTCTTACTTTCTTGGTATAGCTGCTTTTAAATCTTTTTTTATATAGCATATCATAGATTATACCCTTCAAGATTTTTTCTGGACTTTATGTTGCCTGTAATAAGCCAGGAGGGAATCTTTTACCTTCCTGCTCCACAGCAAAAGTGACCCTATCTATAAGGCGAGTATAGGTGTCCGGGTCCCAAAGCTGACACGTGGTAAGCCACGGATTAAAGGGGAGAAGAAGGTCCCAGTACACTTGAAGCTGTTTCAAAGAGATCTTACACCGGTGAGTGTCTAGGAGACCGGCAAGAGCCCGAACTTGTGGGGCTTGCTTAGCAGATAGGATGTTACCCATTGCTAATGGCCTTTTGGAGCCGATAAGAAAAGGGGCCCTTACCTTGAGAGCGCGGCGATGGGAGCCGAGGTGCGCGGTGAGACGAGGGGTCGGAGCCGGTGGGGCTCCGACGGTGGTCGCGGGCCAAGAGAAGGCCCCGACGAGGGGAGGGCGGGACGACGAGCAGTGGAGCAAGGCAAAGGGGAGCAAGCGCAGAAGGGAGGAGGCAGAGGTGAAGGCAGGGGTGGAGGTGCTCAGGCACGTGCTCCTGAGAGTTTTATTGGCGCCTCTTAATCATAGCGGGTCGGTGTAAGCCCCCGACATGGAAGGAGAAAGCCATCCAGTGATTCTCCCAGACCGCCGTGGATCATATGAGGTCACCAAGGTTCAGGAGCAGCAATGCAGAGCGAAAAGATAGGGGTGAAAAGAGAGGAGAGTGTAGGGCTGTGGTAGGGTTACTTCAGACGTGCAAGCGCGCACTCCCGAGAAATCCAAGGCTCCTCTTAATCATAGCGGGTCGGTATAAACCCCCGACATGGAAGGAGAAAGCCATCCAGCGATTCTCCCAGACCGCCGTGGATCATATGAGGTAGCCAAGGCTCAGGTAGCAGCAATGTTGCATGAGAGAAGTCCCAAGGTGAGAAGATAGGAGGGCGTAGGGCTGTGGTAGGATTACTTCAGACGTGCAAGCGTGCGCTCCCGAGAAATCCAAGGCTCCTCTTAATCATAGCGGGTCGGTATAAGCCCCCGACATGGAAGGAGAAAGCCATCCAGCGATTCTCCCAGACCGCCGTGGATCGTATGAGGTAGCCAAGGCTCAGGTAGCAGCAATGTTGCACGAGAGAAGTCTCAAGGTGAGAAGAGAGCGGGGGGGCGCGCCAGGTTATGGAGTGAGGCTGTGGTGGAGTTGCCTTGCCCCATGTTGTGCTGTGGTGGGGTTGCCTTGCCCCACGTTGGGCGCCAACTGCGACGGCTTGCTCGGTCGGTAGAGGTGGGGTCTGGCTGCGGACGAGGGGTCGGTCCAGCTCTGGACGAGGGGTCGGTCCCACTTGGGACGAGGGGTCGGTCCGGCAGCAGACGAGGGATCGGTCTCATAAGGGGTTGCGCGGTTCGGCTGACGGGGTCGCCCGGCGAAGCCGGCGACGAAGGGGTCGCCCGGAGAAGCCGGCGACGAAGGGGTCGCCCGGAGAAGCAGGCGACGAACTGGGGACAAGGGAGGCCAGGCCCTTGTCGGGGGCTCTCAGGACTGGAGGGCGCACGGCAGAAGAACTACCGCGGAGACAAGGTAAACACGCAAGTCCACTTTATTGAGGGAGAGGCAACAGTTTTATAGGGGCTGGGGAAGGCTGATTGGTCGAAGCCACGCCCTGTTCTGATTGGTTGCCGGTGAAAGGTCAGTGGGCGGTACTGGATGGGGGAGGGGTGGTGGTTAGGGATTGGCTGTCGCTGTTGCTGGGGGAAGGGGCAGGGTTTAGGGATTGGTGGCTGCTGTTGCTGGGGTTGAGGGCAGACTTGAGTTTCCCGCCCACGCCTGGCTGTTGCTGCTGTCGGGGGAAGGGAAAAGGGTGGGCTGGATTTTTCCGCCCTGCGCCTGCGCAGGGAGAAAGAAGAAGAAGGGTGCTGCCCCACAGGCATCGGGTGGCGCCATCCGGGAGGAGGGGCGGCCGCGGAAGCATGGCTGCCGAGAAGGGGAGACCCGAGGGCACTCTGCGCCCATGCCGAGTTCCTTTCAGGGGTGGCAGTGAGTCCGACCAGCCACCCTATTATGGGGGCAGCGGCTTGGCCTACCGCGGCTGCTCCCCCGCCAGGCCAGCAAACCACACTTCAGCCCGACTGGTGACCGCATACTATAAGCCAGTAACCCCTTCCCACCTGCCTACATCCCCCAGACCTGGCAGTTGATATTTTTCAGCACCTCACTGCAGGCACTTGACAAATGATTGTAGATGGCTCCTGGAGAAACACACAATACTACTAAGAAAAGCCCTGGAGTCTAGTAGACATAAAGGTAATGAATGAGTCGAGCAGAAGGAGCAGTGCTGGTTAATAGTTACTGAGATTCAGGAACTAGGAGCTGCACACTGATTTTGCACACTCTCGGAGACTGGGCTTAAGTGTTATCTCTTTCATAAAGCCTTTCTGGAATACTCAAGCCAGATCGGAATGTTTCCTGTCTCATTTAAGGATAAGCTCCTTACCCTGGCCCTCGGTCCCCAAGGGCTCCTCCTCTCATGCCCCATCGACCCAGCAGTCTTGGCAGGCACAGTCCCTCGCCCTGCTGCGCCTCGTCCGTCCTCACCCTTGTGGACAGGTCCTACATCCCCACTCTAGTCCCTGCCTCTCCAAGCTGCCCTGTGTTCTGCAAGTCTGTGAGGGCGCCCCTCGTGACTCGGGGTCACCCCTGGACTCCAGGCCTGCTGCTCAGTCCAGGGGAGTGTCATATGTGAGACGGGCCAGGTTGGTGTTGGCTCAGTGCCAGCAGGGGCAGGGACTCCCCAGCCCCCGGCAGGTTGGGCGGGAAGAAGTCCAGTGCCCTGCCGCCTGGCGAGGAGGCTGTTTGCGCAGGCGCGCTGAGGCAGGGCCCAAGGGGGCGGAGCTTCGGGAGAGCAGCTTGCTTGTTGTCTGCTCTCTGGGTACATTCCTTGTGTGCTGTTCTGTGCATGTGTGGTTTGTTTTTTTTTTCTTTCTTGTCTCCCTTTTGTTGTGTAACCTTGCTGATGCGTCACTCCGCGGTACTTGCAGGCCTAGCAGTGCTCCTTGGAACCTGTGCCGGCAGCTCTCTGAGGCATGTGGGCGAGCCTGCCTTCACAAAGAGGACCCCGGACCCGAACCCAGGGCCTCCCGTATGGTAGACAGGAGCCTAAATGATTGAGCCACAGCTGTTTCCCGCTCATTATCTTTGGTCTAATACTGTCACAGTCTCTTTCACACATTGTCGTATCACACAGACTAAGATATTCTGGTCAGATTTCTTGCCTGGTCTCACTGTATCTCCTGTATAATTGATATGTCACACTGTCTTACATTCAGTCTCTGTACTGTTTTCCTATCAGACTCCATCTCTATCACTCTCTCCTTCATACTCTCTACTACACTGTTTTACATTCTCTCCCTGTCATATCCTCTCTGTCACACATTCTCTTTCCCACTCTTTCTTACACTCTTGCTGTCTGATCTATTTTCTGTCACAAATCTCTGTGTCACCTTATCTCTGTCACACACTATTACCTTGTCTCTCTCAAACTCCCTCAGTCACACTCTTTCTCTGTCAAACCTTAACTTTGTCAGACTCCATCTCTGGTATTGTTTCTATATTAAACTCAATTTTTGCTGCCTGCTTTTTCTCATGCTCACTGTATGCTCCTTTTTGGTCTGGTTCTCTCCTTGTCGTACATTCTCTCTTATATTTTTCCCTGTCACATACTCTGTCATTCTCTCTGCATCACATTTTCTTTCTGCAACATTATCACCGTCTCTGTGCACCTCTCCAATCGCTCTCTCTTTCTGTCATACTCTATTCTTGTCAGATTATAGCTCTCTGTCAAACTCTGTCACCTAATGTCTCTCCCATCTATCAGATTATCTCTCGCTGACTCCCTCTTTCATTTTCTCTTCTGCTTCCACACTTCCTGTTTCACATTTTTGTTTAGTCGCTCCCTGTCACACTTTCACAAACTCTGTCACACTCCCTGTTTCACTCTCTCTCTCACACACTATTTGTGTCACACTATCTCTCAAACTCACTCAGTCACCCTGTCTTTCACACTGTCCCTGATACATCCTCCCTGTCACCACACTGTCTCTTTCACACTCATTTGCTTATTCTCTTGTTGTCTGATCCATTTTCTGGAATAATTTTCCTATGTCACATAACCTCTCTGTCACTTCTCCCTGTTACAGTGTCTTTCTCAAACTCACAGTGAGACACTCTCTGTCTCACTCAATTTCTTTCAATGTGTCACACCTCAAACTTATTCATTATTACTCTCTATCAGATTCATTCTTTCCCACACTCTGATTCACTGTATTACATGCATGCCTGTCATATTATTTCTGTCACACATTCTCTGTTATATTCCTGTGTCACTCTATCAATATCTCAATCACACTCTGTCTCACCTTATCTCTGTTACATCATATTTTGGTCTCACTATGCCACAGAGTGTCTTTGTCACTGTCTCTGCATCAAAATCTCTGTCATGTTATCTCTCTAACGTTTTCAGTCACTCTCCTTTGTTTAGAAACATTCCTGGTCTCACTCTCACACACTGTCACACTCCCTCTCTGTGTCATTGTCTGTGAAGCTCATCCTGTCATACTTTCTGTCTCTCCCTATCTTTGTTTGACTTATTTCTGTCCCTGCGTGTCGCGCCTTCTCTCTGTCCCTGTCATTGCCTTTGGCATGTCCCCTTAGAGACCACAGCTTTGAGACAGAACCTGCCCCTAGGGCCTAATGGGGCACTGTAATCATCACGGCTTTTGAGAACTGCAGGAACCAAAATTCTCGTTAGATAACAGTGGGATAGAGGCGGGATCAGGACGGACACAGGGAGGCCCCATTCCCCCAGTTGTCAGCGGCACATCCTGCAGAGCGTCCCCTGAGCAGGGACCAGAATGTACCTCCCCAACTACTGAGGACGCTGAAGGAACAGGGGGAATCCCTCTGGAGGGCCGCCGAGAACAGGGCAGCAGGGCACCTTCAAAGTGCATGAGGAGTTTAGGGAAGAAGGACGGCGTGAACTCTGATAGGGGAGAAAGAAGAGCTGATTGTAGATCAGGAGATGTGGGGGTTATTCCTGACTATCGCACCAAGGGCTAAAGCTGGCAATTGAAAAACAGCACCTCCCAGGGACTCAGACCCCCATCTGCAAAATGGGGATACTGACAGCAACCCCCACATCCATCAAGTCGCAGGACAGGCCTGTGTCCTGACTGGAGCTAGACTTAAGGAGCAATGGGGCAGTGGGGAGAGACCCTTCAGGAAAAGTGCTGAGAGCGAGCGCCAGAATGTGGGGCAGGAGAGGCAGGCCAGTGCCCCGCGGACACCCGGCTGTCATCACTTGTCACCTCTGCTCCCCTGTGGGAATGGGTGGGGCTAAGGAGGGTGAAAGGACCGGGAGTAGGTCAGCCCTGTCCTTCTGCTCTAGACACCTGCCGTCTGTCCTGCCCTGCCCTGCTCTGCCCTGTCACAGAGTTCTCAAATGGTCAGACTTTTCTATGTAAGTAGCAGCTTTAAACCGATGCCAGCTGCCTCCTAACAGAACAGACCAGAAAGCAGGGTGCAAGGGGAAGGCCATGCTCACTGCCCTGCACCCCCACTTCCTGCCAGGGTGGGATCACCCCATCAGAACCCCTGGGTCCGGAAGGGTTAGGGCATCTGCAGAAGATGAACCCGAAGTTTTGGGAGTTTAGGAGACTTGTTCGGGGTCTCCGTGGTTCCTGGCAGGGGGAGAATGAAACCTCACCCTCTGACTCAGCTCAATGCCCCTGTCACTCACCTATAAGTCTAAGTGAGGAATCTCTGGACTTAGGTGTTTGTTCAGATGAATGGAAAAGGAAGGAGCAGCAACTGGCGGAAAAAGATTCAGAAGCTCAGAGCTAAAAGGGCCTCATGGACCAGGTGGGGAAACTGAGGCCCAGCAGCTAGAGCACTCGGGTCACAGAGCATCTTGGTGGAAGAGCTTGACCAAGGCCCTGCCAGCCCTCCACCCAATGCTCTGCTCTGTCCATCGTGCCACATGCCTCAGGTGTTAGTAGGAGCTGTTGAGAGCCAGCTCAAGTGCTGCAAAAACTCAAGAAAAGGCAAGGAATGGCTGCCCTGGATGGTGCTTCAGAGGTAATCACCGGACATTGTAAATCCTCACAGGGCCCACTGGATGGAATGGGGGAGAGTATGGGCCATGATGTGGACCATTGTCTATGAGGTGCAGAGGTGCCCAAAGATGTACTTACCAAATCCAATGGATGTGTCATGATGATGGGAACGAGTGTTGTTGGGGGGGGGGGAGGGGGGGTGGGGGGGTGGGGTTGAATGGGACCTCACATATATATTTTTAATGTAATATTATTACAAAGTCAATAAAAAAAATAACTAAATAAATCTTTAAAAAAAAATAAAAAAGGCAAGGAATGGATAGACATAGAGCACTCAGCCAGAGCCTGGCACAAAGGAAGCACCTGAGTCCAGCTCATAGATGCTTGCTTTTCCGGGCTGGAGCTCCCCTCTACCCTCTTCCCCTAACCCGCCACTTGACACTCACCAGCCTCCTCACCCCACTGCACTCTGCTATCCACAAAGCTCATGCTTCCTCAGGACCTTTGCATATGCCATTTTCTTCTCCCACATGGTTCTTTCCCTCTTCCTGGAAGTCTCTGCTCACACTCCCCCAACCAGAGGTTTTTCTCTCCAGAAAATAGTAATCCTCAAAACCCAACCTTGCTAACTTGCTCATCCTCTGACTCCAGATGGTCTTACTGATTTATTAATTCTCTGTCTTCCCTCACTACAGTGTCACCTCCATGAGCAGAGATTTAGTCATTGTTCAATGTAGCATCCCCAGTGCCTAGAATAGTGTTTGACATTAGAAGCTCTCATTAAATATTAGCTGAAGAAATGAACGACGACAGCCAGTTCAAGGCACTGCAGGGAACATGCACTGCTCACCCAGCCCTGTGTGTCAAAGCCTGTCACACTACGACATTGCCATTTTTTTCTTTGTCATTTCGTGTTTATTAGTTTTTATTTATAAACAGTGTATATTCACCAAGCAAAGGCTCCTCCTTCCCCCTCTCCCCATCCTCTAGTAACCTCTAGTCCAGTTTCACTATGCAAATTTGCTATTTCTAGACATTTCATATCACTGACATCGTACTGTAATTGTCCTGCGCCTTGCTTATTTCACTGAGTTTATTGTTTTCAAGGTTTGTCCATGTTGCAACGTGTCTCAGAATTGCGTTCCTTCTGAAGGCTTAATAATACTCTGTTGTATGTAGGTACTACCTTCTGTTACCCATTCATCTATGGTTAGACGCTTGGCTTGTTTGCACTTTTGGCTCTTGTGAATAAGATTGCTGATGACACGGGGGTACGAGCATCTGTTTGAGACCCTGTTTTCACTATCTTTGGATATATACACCTGAGAGTGGACTTGCTGAGTCATAAGATAATTTCGCATTTAAGTTTTTGGGGAACTGCCATGTTGCTATACATATAATAATTCATACGTTTTAAAATTTCATTAATTTCCCTTCCAAGAGCAAGAAATTACAGAACTAAATGGACAATCAGATAAATTCCTAATAGAGATGTTAGCATACCTCTCTTAGTAACTGAGAAAACAAGCGTACAAAAAATTCAGGATAGCGAAAGTTGACCAATGCAATAAATATGCTTACACAAAAGTACTCTGTACCCAGCTACTGTACAATAAATTCCTTAAAATGTGCATGGACCATTTACAAAAACGATCCGTGTGCTAAGACCTAAAGCAAATTGCAAAGTAATGAAAATATACAATGTATGTTCTCTGATCAGAGAGCAATGAGGCTAGAATGAAAAGGAGTAAACAGAAAACTTCAAAATATCTTAGAATTAAGGTTGTACTTCAAAACAACCTGTAGTTCAAAAAAGAAATCACAGTGGAAATTAGAATAAAGTTTGAACTGAATGATTATGAAAATGTTATACCTCAAAACCTGTGGTAGCTAATAGCACCTAAAGCTGCACATAGAAGGTAATTTAGACCTTAAATGTGTATATCGGAAAAGAAGGAAGGTTGCAGACCAATGATCTATCCTTCTTAAGGAGAAGCAAGGACATCTCACGTGAAAAAAGAACAGCGAATGAATACCCCCAGGGGAAAAAAAGAAATAATAGAAGGGAGGGAATAATAAAGACAAGTGGACACCTTTGTTAGGAGCACTTCTTAGCAGCGGTAGCCTTCCCTGCCACACAATGCCATTGGCCAGAACCTAATCCCATGAACACATCAAGCTGCAGAAAATGTGCAGTCATGTATTCCTAACATGCAGGAATACTATTGTTCAAGAAAGGGAGAGCCAGTACTAGTGACAATTAAATCTCTACCACAGATGTGTTAACTAGAGACACCTATTAGACACCCACGTGGAGAGGCTGAGTCTGAGTATAAGAGCCAGGAGCTTAGGGAGTGGTTTAGGCTGCAGGTGTGGATGTGGAAGTCAGGAGACCACCACACAAGGCAAGATGATGGGGGAGCACACGGAGAGACGGGAAAGGGGCCAACGCTCAGAGGCTTCGTGTAAATTCCCAGCATAATCATGAGGTTAAAGGGAATTTGGATTTTCAAAACCCTATACAAAACTGCACGTCGGTGAGGCTGTTCCTTTTGACCACAGAAGTATAAGAAACTATTTCCCCTCACCCTTTCAAGAGTAGAGATTATTATTTTTAAAGCATAGATGTTACCAATTTGGTAGGAGAAAACTCTAACTCTCTGTTTTAGTTTTTAAATTCCTTTTGAGATCCAGCCTTTTTTTCTTCTTTATTGGCCAATTATCTTTCCCTTAGGTGAGATGACTATTTATGTGATTTGTCCCTTCTTGTATTATAGTCATCTTTTCCTTATTGATTCACATAGGTTCATTAAATATTGACAATATTAACCTTTTGTCTTCTATATTGTAAACTATTTCCCCAATTTGTGGTTGGCCTCCTGTTTATGGCTGTAAATTTTATAGCTTCTAATCTATCACTTTACTTTTATGATTTGTTCACTTGGGTTTATGATTTGAATAGATTTTCCCACCCCTAAGTTGGAGAAATTTGTATCTATTTTTCTGCTAAATTGTTAAATATTCCTTTTTATATCTAATTATTTTATCGATTTGTAAGTGTTTTGATATAAGGTCAACTCCTTAGTTCACAACAAACATTTGAACACTTTATTACTTCTTAGAAAAACAGAGTGGAGCTTTTCATTTGTTGAGAAATTTCATAATTAGGCAAACATCAGAGTCAAAGCTAGGTGAGCTTGTTTGTTTCTAGAAACTAAGTTCAGTTCTGGTAAAGACACCAGCTGTAAACTGTTCAGTTTCATACAAGTGAAATGAGGCTATTCTAGAATTATAAAAGCATTCTTGACCTTAAGTTTGCTAAGAAATAAACAGCATAAGCTTGCTAAAATACTTAACCAGTGACTCCTGCCGTGCTTCTGTGGATCGACCTCAGAGGGCTCACCCTTGTAGGACAATATCAAGTGAATAACTCCTGCCCCGTTTCTGTAAATCAGCCTGTGAAAACATGGCCTAGTAGAAAGATATCACACGAGTGACTCCCCAACTCCCCTCCGCTCCTGTAAATCTGCTTGAAACCCTGCAGATGCATTCTGCCCCTGTAACCCCCCTGATTGCAAAATTTGGTCTCTGAACACGTTAGCCAATGATCAAAAGTTATGCCGATCCCTCCTGAAATCCCATATAAACCTATGAAAACTGAGAAACAGGGCTCAGAATGTGCAGCTTGACTCTCCTCTGCACCCGCGTGTAATAAATCTGTTCCTCCCCCTCTCTGGATTGCCGCTTTTGGGTCTTTCTCGGGTTCAGAACTTCAGAGGTGGTTGATGTGGGAGGAGTGGGGTGAAGGGGGTAGGGAGTATATGGGGACCTCTTATATTTTTTGAATGTCATATTTTTAAAAAAATAAAGAGAATAAAATTACATGAGTAGATAACATTTTTAAAAATGTAAATGTTATCCTAGAAGGTTCTTTGCAAACCACAAAATAAACAACCTTATTTCTGTTATTGCAAAGGAATATTTGCAATGATCAGGTCCTTTTGTAATGGAGCAGGTCAGGGCCAGGGTAGTTTTTGACAACCAGGGCAGTGCTGAGCCCTTTGAGTCACACGGGTGCTGTCCAGCCACTCAAGCCACTGGTCCTCTTGGCAATGCAATGCAAGCTAAATTCACACACAATTTTGTTTCTGTCAAAGATGAAAGCAATTTGTGTGAGCCTTTTCTTTGATTTCAAAATATGCTCTCAGCCTCTCCTCCCTCCAGGAAAAGATGTAAAAAAACAAAACCCACCTTTAATAAATCCACTTTCTTCTTGCTTCCAAGCCTGATTTTGAATCAAGGAAATAAAAATTCCATGGAAGATGTCATCTCATTTATTTCCAGGAATTTTTTTTTAGTAGATTGATATGAATTCTGTGATAACACACACAATTCTTCTTACTTAATAATGTGTTATTTATGTGATCCTTCATATTTTCAGGAGCTATGGCAATTTCATATTCTCTTTAAATGTGGATTAGCCTTTGGAAAATATCCTTTTCAAATGATTAAGTAGTTTGAAATAGAGTTACCTTATTGGTGCGTACCTATTTCTCAATAATTTTTCTGTATTTTTTTTACAGTTAGTTAAAGGGTAGTAAACTTAGGTTTATTTGTGAAAACACTGAAATGACTGTTGTAATAAACAGCATTTTTTGTCAACTTAAAGACATCCATTAAGAAAATCGGACTTGGCCCAGTGGTTAGGGTGTCCTTCTATCACACGGGAGGTCCGCGTTTCAAACCCCGGGCCTCCTTGACCTGTGTGCAGCTGGCCCATGCGCGGTGCTGAAGCGTGCAAGGAGAGCCCTGCCACGCAGGGGTATTTCCCGCGTAAGGGAGCCCCACGCCCAAGGAGTGTGCCCTGGTAAGAGAGCCACTGAGCGAGAAAGAACGTGCAGCCTGCTCAGTAATGGTGCCGCACACACGGAAAGCTGATACAAAAAATGACATAACAAAAAGAAACACAAATTCCCAGTGCCGATGACAACAACAGAAGCGAACAAAGAAGAAAGACACAGCAAATAGACACAGAGAACAGACAACCGGGGCCGGGGGGAGGAGAGAAATAAGTAAATAAATAAATAAATAAATCTTTTAAAAAAGACGTCTATTAAAAAGTCACTTTCTAATGCATATGGTTCAAAACTTCCATTTATATTTAAATGAATCATGGATACTTGCAATGCATTAGTTAATCATTTCTTTTTTTTTTATTCAGCTCAATTCCTTCTTCAGGGTATTATAGGAACACTACTATTAATAAGACATAACTAACAGGATAATTTTGTCAACTCTTCATGGGCTTCTTAAGCACAGTTTTCCAAAATATTATTCAATGAGCTAAGAATTGAGTAATCAGTGATTTTCTGGAAGTCCATTCTAATTGTAAGTGTTTACTTTAATCAGCCTCTTCAGAAACAGTAATTTCAACGTAGGTTGCCATTTACATGAATGTTCCTATTTCAATTTTGTGATCACAACTTATAAATATTTTAATGGTAACAATTTTTATTAAGTGTTCCAATATAACATGCATATTTATTTACCTACCTCTTCACATACAGACTCAGAAATTGATCATTATTCATGTTTGGTAAAACACTGTGTATTGTCTCAAATACGTTTCTTGAAATTCATGCTTTGGAGCTTGCTTTTAAATAGGTACCTAGGTCTTTTAAGAATTTTTCTTAGCTGGGACCCACATTCTACTAAATGCCACTCTCCAGTGGATAGATTTTAATGAGGCAGCAGTGACATCTCATGTTTTGCGCTGAAAGACATTGTCCTCCAGCCAGTGGGTTTCTTCTTGGTCCAAAATCATATATCCACAGGAGAGCATAGGCTCACAAATTTTCTATGGGATCCTCTTACACTTTTAACATTATGTTTCAAGGGAAAGCTGCCAAAGTGCTGAGGAATGGAATTTATTGTTAAAGCCCAAGGCTCTGGGAGCAAACCCGAGAGTAGGTATCAGCAGCACATGCATAAGCTCAGCGCTATGCACACTTTTTAAAATATGAACCACCATAAGAAATACACAGTACATTGTAACAGGCATTACTATCTAACTTTTTCTGATCTAATACATTCTCGCTAAGCCCAGTAAATTAATTTCATGAGCCTCTAATGTGTCTTGATCAAATATAGTTAATAGCTACTCAAATAGCACATCCAATAAATATACAGCAGGATATTTGTCTCTCAGGAGTGAAAGATATAATGGATTCTGCTGCAGGAGTATCAAACACTTTATTTGAATTCCCAAGGGGACAAGGGAAAAAGTTCGAATTTTTTTTTCTCTGCTGCCTACGATTGTGCCTGATGTTTAAAAAGTGTCCAGAGAAAAAAACTGTTTAAATTTTATTATGATATGGGTGCATTCAAAAGGGTACACACATCTCAGTGACATTTACTTTATTGAGAGAATGAATGTTAGTGTATTCAAAGAATACAAATTAAATTTTTACAAAAAAGATTTGCCGTCATATTAGACAAATGAGGTTACTGTGTTAGAGAATCATTCTTCTTAATATTACTGAGATATAAAGTATTAGAAATTTTATTAATGGCGCTATACTGAAGAACAGATAAAGACATGTAACTTGCAGTCCATTGCTCTTAGTCATTCCAAATTAAAATAGTATCATTGGCTGGCCG
Organism: Dasypus novemcinctus; assembly: GCF_030445035.2. Taxonomy (NCBI): domain Eukaryota; kingdom Metazoa; phylum Chordata; class Mammalia; order Cingulata; family Dasypodidae; genus Dasypus; species Dasypus novemcinctus. The sequence continues at coordinate 177,915,170 of NC_080704.1, forward strand.
GTTGCTTTATAAAAATTATTTTTAGGTAAGGAGTAATTTCTTCTGATATAATCTTACAGAAAAGAGAGCAATAAAAATTAAATGAAAACAGAGGCCTGCCCTCTCCATGGCCGTGATTCATGGAACCCTTACTACTCTTGGGTTATAGCTTGAAAATCATTGCTTCTGACCAATTTCTCAAGACTACCCTATGCTTTTCTCATTGTGCACTCAGGAGAGCAATCAAAATAGTGCCCGATCACAAATATCATAACTGTTTACCTACCCATATTAAACCCTAGCTCCCATTTTCACTGTGAACTGGTTTGGGGAAGATGATCCCTGTTCCTTGCTCGTGCACTTGCAATAAACCACCTTCTCACTGAGAAACATGATTTTCTTTTGCAGTGAGATTTGGTGGGCAGTTGTATTAGAAACAGCTATGTTTATGGGAGCAAAGTTGACTTCACCTCTTGGTGGAAGGATCAGTAAATTCACTTTGCAAAGGGATTGGAGGAATTTGTGTTCTCTTCACAAGCTTCCAACAAATCTATTATTATTTTTTGCCTTATTTCTTAGGATGTGCTTATTTTGCAGTTTACCAGTATCCATTTCTCTGAAAGAGTAAACATTAAATTGTATATGTTTAAAAATGTTAATATTTCATTAATTTCAGTTAAAATATGAGTGTTACTTTTACAGGAAATTCCTAGATTTTTCTATTCTAGGTTTATAGCAGAGCTTTGAATGGCTTTTGAAGATACTGAAAACCTACTTATTTGCTTTGAAAGTCTTGGTTTTGGGGAACTCAGTATTTTCTGCAATTTTCAAACAAGCAATATCAATATTAGAAGTGTTGGATGCTGTGATCATGTCAACAAATGTGATTTATGTAGCATTACTGTAATTTATAAAGAATCATGCTAATCATATTTCATTCTTTTGAATTTGTTTTTATGTTGTTATAATAGTAATATTGGAAGATATGTTTTTGACAGTGACTGCCCTATAAGATTGATAGCTTGGCTTTTCATTATAGTAAAATAATCACCAGCTAAAATAAGATATGCCCAGTCTATGCTATCTAGAATCTTCTTCACGCAACACAGCACCCTATATTAGGTTAGTTTATGAAAATGACATTTATATGTTGCTTGCCTCCAAAGGGGGAATTTCATGAATATTACAGGTTTTAAGGATTTTTTTTTTAAAGATTTATTTATTTATTTAATTTCCCCCCCTCCCCTGGTTGTCTGTTCTTGGTGTCTATTTGCTGCGTCTTGTTTCTTTGTCCGCTTCTGTTGTCGTCAGCGGCACGGAAGTGTGGGCGGCGCCATTCCTGGGCAGGCTGCTCTTTCTTTTCACCCTGGGCGGCTTTCCTCACGGGCACACTCCTTGCGTGTGGGGCTCCCCCACGCGGGGACACCCTTGCGTGGCACGGCACTCCTTGCGCGCATCAGCACTGCACATGGCCAGCTCCACACGGGTCAAGGAGGCCCGGGGTTTGAACCGCGGACCTCCCATATGGTAGACGGACGCCCTAACCACTGGGCCAAAGTCCGTATTACAGGTTTTAATGTCACCCTTACAGTCTCTTTTCCCTAACGTGTCATTTATTGGTAATTTCTCCAGGACTACAAATTTCTGAAATTTGATTCTTTCTTATTTTCTATTTTGGGCACTGTCCTACTGTTATAACCAAATTATACACATAATTGACATAAAGATATGTGTTTTACCTCTGGAATTATCGTTGAATGGATTCAAATTTTATTTTACACAGTTAACATAACACTGAAACTTAAAAGTGTAGCCATAGAGAACATTTTTAATACTTTGGCCACTTTTTCAGGAAGTGAAAGAAATTCAAAGAAGGATGATTCATTACTACAGCTACTAGAGAATACAGAGCTATCTAAGTATGAGATTGACACCTTCTCATTTTTTTCCGGTATAGAAATACCATCATTATATACTTTACTCTTCTTTCATTTCCTAAATTGTCTTTAGCTCCCTGTACTACTCAAGTAATTGAAGCCTAGCACCTCCCGTCCATCCTGAGGGCAGAGACAAGAAAGTGAGGAGGTGCGGGAGCTGACAAGAAACTCACACAGGGACTAGTAGTTCACTTTTATTTTCGGCAGTAACAAGCCTTTCAGTGCCAAGCAAAATTAGAGGGACAACAGCACCCACGAGCCAGTACAGGCAAAAATCTGGCTTCAATCAGGAAGGGAAATCTACTGCAGGAACCAATGCCCTGTGGAAGGACACACTTTCTGGGAGTGGACACAAGACGGGGCCTCAGCCCCAGTTTCCTGGCAGAAGATTATTACAAATCGGGGTCACAATGTTCTCCATGATCCGCACCACCTCGGCAAGGTCGTTGAGGAAGGAGGTGATGGAGCTTTGGATGGTGCCAGGGTCGTCAGCAGGCAAATGGCTAAGAGAGCCAGAAGGAAAAGCAAGTTAAAGGTCGAGGCTGGGCCTCCTTCCCTCCGCCCCCTGGGCAGCTCCAAGCCCGGGCCCCTCGCTCCTGCCTTTGACATTCCCTTACAACACCTGCGTGGCTCGCTGCCTCCTTGGCGTGTACCTCGGGCAGGTGTCGGCCTGGTCACGAGCCCCCCTCCCCCAGGGCGGCCCTTTCAGGACTTACACGATCAGGTCACTGCCATGCACCCTCAGCTCCCTCTGGTTTGGCCCTCCGAAGGGTGCTGCCAGCAGGGACCAGCGCGCAACCTCCGCCTCCAGGAAGGACAGGAAATGCACGGTGAGGGTGCTGGAGGGGAGGTTAAGGCACACACCTCGGGCCTCCTGGACCCAGCCCGCCTCCAGGGCTCCCCCCACCCCCAGGTCCCCTCTTTCCACTGCTCTGGCCACCCCCAGCCCATCCCCCCAGGCCGACCCTCCGGGCCCTCCCCATCCCCCTCTGCTCTGTTTTCTGGAGGGCGGCACCCCACCCTGAGGGCCTCTCAACTTCCCCCGCCCATCCCCCGTCCCCCGTTCCCCCCAGTCGTGCCTGGTCCAGATGGGCTCCTGGAAAGGATACGACTCCAGCAGTTGTTCTGGGCGCGCTCCTGCAGCTCTGTCATTCCCTGAGACCTCCAGGGTCCCTTCAGCCTGAGAGCACCCCCGACGGTGATGGCACCCTCCCCTCCTGCACCGCTCAGACCTGGGAGGAAGGGGGTGCCCAGCTGAAGGGCCACTGGAGGTCTATGAGCGGCCAGGACCGCGCTAGCCTTCCTCACCGCCCTCCACGCCACCCGCGCCTTCGCCCGCCTCCATGACCTGGGCTCCTCCGCCTGCCTTTGGCTCAGAGCCTGCAACGCCTTGGTCCTCTGCACCTGCCTCGGAGGGAGGAGCCTCGCTCACCAAGCTCCGCCCCTTGGCTTCAGGGCAGCGCGTGCTCTCAGTGCGCCTGCGCAAACAGGCCCCTGGGGCGGCCCGCAGGGCACGTGACCACTTCCTGCTGGCTGGCCCTGGCCCAGGCCCTGCAACCCCACTGCTGGGCGGAGAACGAGCCTCCCTCACCAAGCTTCACAGTAGAACAGGGACTTGAGATTGGCCTGGGCCTCCCAAGGCTTTTGGGGGCTCCACTGGGCACCCCTAAGTGACTGGGGTTTTCTCTTTTAAAGAAAAACTTAAGGGTGGGGGGGGCGGCGGACTTGGCCCAGTGGTGAGGACGTCTGCCTACCACATGGGAGGTCCGTGGTTCAAACCCCCGGCCTCCTTGACCCGTGTGCAGCTGGCCCATGCGCAGCGCTGATGCTCGCAAGGAGTGCCCTGCCACGCAGGGGTGTGCCCCGCGTAGGGGAGCCCCACAAACAAGGAGTGCACCCTGTAAGGAGAGCCGCCCAGCATGAAAGAAAGTGCAGCCTGCCCAGGAATGGTGCCACACACACGGAGAGATGACACAACAAGATGATGAAACAAAAAGAAACACAGATTCCCATGCCGCTGAACACAACAGAAGCGGACAAAGAAGGCACAGCAAATAGACTCAGAGAACAGACATCCGGGGTGGAGGGGGAGGGGAGAAAAATAAATAAATAAATCTTTGAAAAAAAATAAGAAAAACTTAAGGGAATGGTAAATTTTCTGCTTGCTTATCTCGCGAAAGAGGAAATAGCCCAAACTGTCCCTCTTCCTCTCCCTTTCAGCCCCCATCATAGTCATTTTCCCCAGCCAAGGAGATCTTCTTTTCAAGGAAATCTCATTTTCACAGGCAACACAAAAGTGTCAACTGCCCAGGGTGCATGTCAGTGTATAGGTGTGTGGGTCGGTCACCCCGGAGTCTCAGTCTGGGGCGGAAGGAAAAGTGCCAGTGTGAGATCCTGGCAGGGGCGGGGAAGTGTTCTCCAGCCTTCCTCTGTGCCCACAAGTCTGTCGGTAGTGTATTTTGTCCTGGGGGGCACTTGGGCTTCCCACATCATAGTCACTGGACTGGACTCTGACGGCACGGATCTCAGGTAGGCATCAGCCAGGAAAAGGCTCAGGCATGGCACCCAACTCCAAGCTGAGGGCTGATGCAGCTTCCACATCTGCAGTGAACAGAGCCTCATGAACCTATGGGCCACCAGCAAATGTACTAATATATACACTGTAGGAGGCCCAGAAAGAGAAGGAAAACACTAAGTGGAAGAGAGACCATTCAAAGAAATAATGGCTCAAAACTTCCCAACCTTAACGAGAGAAATAAAACTATTGAAATCCAAAAATAAAGAGAATTCTATAGAGTGCTATAAGGTCTTCATTGTAAGAGACACTACATTCTTACAAGCCATGTATTCTGAGGATTCTAGTTTCTCCACTTAGCAACACATATTCTCCTTTTAACAAAATGATAGCTATTCAACTGAATATGAAGTGGTACCTCCTGTTGGCTTTGATTTGCATTACCCTAATGACTAATGATGTTCAGCATTGCTTTAATACTGGATTTAGTATTGGATGTTGGTGTATCTCCACAGATATCTGTCTACTCAAATCCTTTGTTCATTTATCAAAATATGGGGCCTTTGTGTTTTACTGTTGAATTGTAAAGGCCTTTATATGTTCTGGATACAAGTCTTTTATCAGGCATATCATTTTCAAGTATTCTCTCCCATTCTATGTGTTGTCTTTTCACTTTCTTGATGGTATCATTAACAAAGGAAAAGTTTTTTATTTTGATGTAGTCCACTTTATTTTTTCATTGTTGCTTATTCTCTTGTTATCATAGCTAAGAAACTATTGTTTAACCCAATTCCACATGTTTCTTATCTCCATAAACCTGGTGCAAAATTTCTCAAGCCTTTTCTCTCAAAAGATATTTTTGTGACCACTTGCTATGTTTTAGCCCCTATTCTAAGTACTGAGGAGAAAATAATTAACGGCTAGCGGGTGGCAGAGACTGCTACCTGCTCCCCAATATTCAGGCTCTTCTCATCTAGAAAGACTACATTTCTCAGCCACCTTTGCAAATAGATGTGGCTTTGTGAGTTCTTGCCAGTGCAATGTGAGTGGGGTTAATGTGTGCCTCTTGTAGGCCTAACCTATAAATACTTCTCATGAACCCTGCTTCATGCTCTATTCTGCTTCAGCAGTTGCAAGAGAAATGGCTTCAGGAATCTTGGAAGTACTGGCAAAAAAAAAAAATATTCTCAAGGGATTCTGGATAAGGATTAAAGATGGATATCAATACTTAGCATGATTCCTGTTCAATAAATGGTACTTCTGTAGCTATTATTTGGGTCTACGTGTGCCCGAGTAATCAGCAAGGGTAGAAGAGAAGTAAGAATCCCCCACATCACTCAGCAGATAAATAGGGCAACTAGCACTGCACTCCTGTAGACCAAGCCTCAGACTTAATGAAGTTGGCAGTCTTTCTGAACAGTTTCTCTATTGATGGAACAAGTAATTCTAAACAAACTTAAATAATATTGAAGGGACTATAAATTGGTAATTTCTGATCTCATTAATGCAGGTGAAACCAAAAGTAATATAAGAAACTTGGTTATATGTTTATGAAATTTTTACATGGTGCATAGAACATCTTGCACTTGCATAACATTCATCTGTAATGGTTCTGTAACAAAGAGTCTGATTCTATCTTTGATGTTGGATTTCTTACAGCTTTTAAGCCTCACTCTTCCCTCTTACCCTTATGTCAATACCTGGGCAAGCTGATAAGAAAGCCCAGATGCTCCCTGCTTTAGGGCCGGTGGGAAGTTCAAACCACACAATCCCTAGCGAACATTCAAGAGCACTTACCTCAGTCTCACACAAGCATCACCATAAAAGTCAAACCAGTCTTGTTTCCCTGCTCTCAAGACATCACATTCTTGTACCTGATGGGAAAACTGCTCTTCCCAGAAAGCCTCATGTAAATAATCAATCCTTTCATATTCTCTTGGTACATGATGCATAAGGCAGCATCAATCTTGACATCCAAAACAGATTTTGGATGGGATCCTATCCTACCTCTCTGGGTTGTCCATAACAATTGGGGCTATGGGAGGTTGTCTAAGCACTGTCCACCATCACTGGGAGTATTTCTTTGTCTTTGAACTGGGTGACTTTGTGCTGCATTCACTAAATTCTACCAATCCGCTCTCATTGATTTAACCAATTTAAGCTGTAAATATGGTATTTAGGGACAGCATTATGGAATTGTAACCTTCTTTATAGTAGCCAGGGATCATGTGCCCAAGCCCTGACCAATCTGCAAATCACAGCTTGAATCGTGTGTCTCAATTCCAGCATAAACTGTACCTGCCACTAAGCGAAGGGGAACAACTTTAACCTTGTAACATTTGGTGGTGTGTCTCAACCTGGGGTTCACCCCATTCTATAGAGAGCTCAAGGGAAAGACCAACATCCCACGCAAAGCATGGGCCCACCAGGTCTTCCTCACTCATGTGGAGGAAGAGCAGATGCAACGTGGCAATCAGAGGTCACACTACCAGGACCCTGCAAAGTGTTTCTGCTGCTGCTACCTATACCTCTGTCTCCAAAAGGGATCCTGATCCTCAGAGTCATAGGGAAAAACACCCTTGACAGCCCTTTGGCACAGCCCAGGTGTTAAATTGGCCATGGGTAAGGGGGAGGCCCATGATTTTACCAATAATTATCTGAAGCTCTCTGGAAGAAGAAACCTATCAATATGATCAGGATGGAAGTTGCTCCCCCCAAAGTATACCCCGTAACCACACACACCCAGATAAATACACACACACGCACACACACACACACATTGGACAAGTTGCCTGATGGTAAGCCAAGTAGTGAATGATCTTCAAGACCATTGTTGGAGGGAAGTGGGAAGATTCACAACATCACTGAGATCTAAATTTAAACACATTAGCTCAAAGGGGTTTTATATGAAGCTTCCAAAATTCTAGGTAATGGTGAAGAATGGAAAAGAACAGAATGAACCACTGAACGGGGGTGGCCAAGGGGAAAGCCTTGGAGGGAAACAGTCTCTCTCTGCTATGCGAACCACCCACTGGTGAGCCACGGGAGATAAGGGGAGGCCAGAAGTCCATTTGGAAGACTTTTTAGGGTATACTGGCAAAATTCCCCCTTTGTCTAAAGAAAGCACTTTGGCATTCCCCGTAAACTTCCTTAAACATGACACCTCTTTATCAAGCCAGATTCTAGCACTATGATTAATGAGAAAAACACTAGAAAGATCCCCATTAAAATGTGGGACAAAATAAAGATATCCCTTATCAACAGTACAATTCAACCTTCTTCTGAGGGTAGACCATAAAATCAGACAAGAGAAAGATATATGCATAAAAATCTAAAGGAGGTGGTAAAAGTATCATTACTTGAGGATGATGTAACAGTTCACCTAAAAAACACAATGGAATCCAACCGAAAAACTGTTACAAAGAATAGGAGAAACTACTAAAGTGGACCAATATATAACTGATATGCACAATTCAAGGGCTGACAAGAAAACAAGCAATAACTAGTAAAGGTAAACACAACACTCTTTACAATGATAAGAAAAACTATAAAGTTCCCAGGAATACATTTAATAAGAAATGGGCAAGAGAAAACGCTAGAAGCTTATTAATGGATACAATTGTTTCAACTGACATTTCTTTGATTTTGACCAAGACTAGTTTTTTTTCAATATTTTTATTAGCGTTACAGTGGGGCTGTCCCTCGCCCTGCTGCGCCTCGTCCGTCCTCGCCCTGTGGACAGGTCCTACATCCCCACTCTAGTCCCTGCCTCTCCAAGCTGCCCTGTGGTCTGCAAGTCTGAGAGGTCGCCCGTGTCGACCTGGGGCCACCACTGGACACAGTCCTGCTGCTCAGGCCAGAGAATTGTTGAATGTGCAATGGGCCAGGTGGTGTTGGCACAGGGCCAGCAGGGGACAGGGGCTTCCGAGCCCGCGGTAGTTGGGCGGGAAATGATCACGTGGCCTGCAGCCTGGCCCGGAGGCTGTTTGCGCAGGCGTGCTGAGAGCTCGTTGGGCAGGGGGCCAAGGGGGCGGGACTTTGCAGGGTGGCTCTGGGCAGGAGAGGAGGAAGAAGAGGCGAGACGCGAGTCCCCAGGGCTCCGAGAGGCTGGTGGGCATGCGGAGGCCATTGAGGCCAGGGACAAGGACGCGGCCGGTGGGGCTAGTGGCCCCTCGCGGACCTGGGAGTCCTGGAGGTAGCAGTCGGCAGGCTGGAACCCGGGGCCCCGGGGGCCCTGGCGGCGCCATTAGCACAGGAGTCGTGGGCGCTGCAGGTGGAGGCGCTGGCCCGGGAGCGCGCACACCACGTGCTCCGGCTTCGGGTGGCTCTCGAAGGCAGCTACTCGTATTGTATCCTTGAGGAGGGGCCATCAGGGCTGTGGAGAAGGACCTGTCACTCTGGGGTGGAGGTCGGGCAGGGTGATCGGGGCACCCAGGGGGTGCAGATAGGGGATCGGAGCCGGCTGGCGGTGGCTGGAAGGGACTGGCTGGAGGGAGGGGGCGGGAGGAAGGCCAGCATGGCCGGAGGAGGTGCCGGGGGCGGGGGCAGGGGGGGGGCGGGGATGGAAGGCCTGAGTGGGGAGCAGGAGAAGGCTAGGCTTGGGGGGCAGTGGGGCTGGGCAGGCAGAGATGACCCAAGGGTTGACCCGAGGGAATGACCAGGGAGGTGGGCCAGGGGGTCACGTGGGCACAGGCCTGAGGTGGGAGGAAGGCTGGCCTAGGGGCACAAGGAGGCCTGGGCCCAGGCAAAGTCGGTCCAGGCTGGTGCCTTAACCAGATCTCCCCCAGCACCCTCAGAGGGCCGTTCACATCCTACGAAGAGGCGGAGAGTGTGCGCAGGTCCCTGATGTCCTCCCAAGGACTTCCCCTGCAGGCGATTCCGGTGGAGCTCTCTGTGACCGGCCGCTTCCTGGTGGTGTCAGTTCTGGAAGGGACCTGGGGTGGCGATGGTAGGGGTGGGGGATGGGATGGGGTTAGGGGGGCAGCCGGGCATGGGGGTGGGGTGGCAGCCTGGTTCAGGACCCATCTCACCTGAAGGATGACTCCTGAGACGAAGACACACCTAAATGTGAGTTCTAAAGCGGCGGCATGGTCCACCGGGCCGAGGCTAGAATTTACAATTTTTATTTGATTTTCTTTTGTTCCTCTTTTTTAGGAGACGGATTGCTGAGTACCATGGGCAACTCTGAATTTCTTTCACCTTCTACCTGAAGCAGTTTTCCCTGGTGGTGCGGCCCATGAGGTGCGTTGGGCCCCTGTTTACCAACAAATGTCAAGGAGGAAAGGGGGCCTGAAGCCTCACCTTGGGTCCCTTCCCAGGCAAAGCTTCCTTCTCTAGGACTTAGATTCCTGGAATCTGGGCCACTTTACATTTGCAGTCTAATTTTTCCCCTATGTTAGCTGTTGGACGCTCCATTTGTACCCCAGTTGCAGGAAGAGGGGCGAGCCTAAATGTTTGTTTCTGCAGAAAATAAAGTGAGTTAACTCTCTTCCATTTCCAAGTTTCTTTTTCCTTCGGTTCAGGGGAAGGTTCTGTGACTCAGATATTCAGGATGGTACAAGGTAATGAGGACAATTTAGGATATGTAAGGAAATGAAATCCAATTGTGCCCTGACATTCAGCATTAACTACACTGAATTTCTTCTTGCTTTTATAATTGTATTAAGACACTAAATGCATAACAATCATGTATAATGTTTACTGCTTTGAAAGGTTAGGATTAAATTTTTCCCTGCATTTTTTTTCTTTTAGTTTATGGCTTTACTTCTTGCCAACATTTTTTAAAAAACACTATTGAATATATTGAATGTAATAGTTGAATACTTTATAAGGTAATTGTTGAATACTTTAAATTGTCTTCAAATTTTCATTATTATAGATAATGATTCATTGAATTCTTGTATATAGGTCTTTGCATGGACAGTTATTTTCTTAAGATAGATTCTGAAAGATAGACTTCCTGAGTTAAACATTTACATTTCTATTTCCTTTCTTATTTAGTGTGCTTTTAAAATGGAGGAGAACCTCACCTAACAAAAAAATAACTCTTCTAAAGCAAACAGTTAAGTGCCATTTAATAAGCTCATAGTGTTGTGACTGTCCCAAACAACTTTATCATCCCCAAATAGAAACCCTGTACTCTTTAGGGAGTAAGCAGTTACTCCCCATTCACACACCAGCCCCTGACACCCCCCGGACCTGGCATCCACCAATCTGCTTTTTTCTCTGTGGATTTACATATTCTGGATGTATCATATAAAGGAAATCGCAGAATTGGTCACTTCTTCCATTTAGCATGTTTTCGAGCTTCAGCCACCCTGTAGCACGTGTTCTTTTATATGCCTGAGTAATACGCTATCATTTGAGTATATAGCACAGTTTGGTTAGCTATGAATCCGCTGATGGACACCTGGGTTGCTTCACCCTTTTGGTTACAGTGGCTAGTGCTGCTCTGCACCTGTGTGCACCTGTATATGTTTGAGTAGCTGTTTTCGATTCTTTAGGTATATGTCCAGGAGTGTTATTGCTGGGTCATATGGTAATTGTACATGTAACTTTTTGAGGAACCCCCAAACTGTTTTTACAATAACTGAACTATTTCACTTTCCCAACAGCAAAGAAGATGTTATTGATAACTTATTCAGACTCTATCTGTTATAGGTCAGATCAGACTTTCTTTTTTTAGTCAGTTTTGGTAGTTTGTGAATTTCTAGGGCTTTATTATTTTTATATAAGTTACCTAATCTGTTGTTGTACAGTTATTCAAAGTATTCTCTTACACTGCTGTTTATTTCTCTTAAGTTAGCTAGTGATGCCCCCACTTTCATTTTTTATTTTAGTTATTAGGGTTTTTTTTTCTTTTTTTTCAAATGATATCCTTTGCTTTTATTTTGAAAATAATATATGCTTAACATAGAAAAGAGAGAAACTTATAAAAATTAAAATTAAAAGTACTCATATGTCATCATCTGGGTGTAATATCAAGTAGGCGGTTTTTGTATTAATTTATTTTATTTTTTTACTAAATTTTCTTTTTTTTAAGGTACATAAACCACAAAAAATATAAGAGATTCTCACATAAACCACACCCCACGCCCCTACTCCTCTCACATCAACAACCTCTTTTTCCTTAGTTGGACCAAAAATTGCCAGTTTTACTTGATCTTTGCAAATAATCAACTTCTGGTTTTGTTGATTTTATCCATTGTCTTGGGGGCAGGTGGATTCTATGGGGGCCCCTGCTTTCTGGGGGGAGTGTCTCAGACATCCTCAATATACTCCTATTTATTTCTAACAGCTCATGGAGCCCCACACTTCTGCAGATCTGAGGATGGTCCTTGAGGCCACAGCCTTCAACTCCATGAGGCATCTGAACTAGGAGTGAGGGAGGAAGGCGCCTCTGACTGACAATTCTGCCTGTGACCTCCCAAGGCCTACAGCAGGGGCAGCCTTCAGTGGTGCCCACTCTTTGTAGGGTGGGACGCTCCCTTTGTTTTCTCTCAGAGTCCTCACCTTGTCACTGGCAGAGTCTCATACCCCTCCCTCGGCTGACCTCATTCCGGCCCCCTCAGACGGAAGTCAGGTAACACCATACCCAGGAACTCGACCTGGGACGTCCTTGGCATCAAGGACCATTTTCTCTGGAGTCTGTGGTTGTAGATCCTTTCAGGCTTTCCTGAGGGTTTTTATGTCGAATTGTGGCAGGGCCTGAGACCTTTCTCTGTGTTTATCTGAATCTTTGCTCAGAGGAGGTCTTACTTCCCTCAGAAGCCCGTGTTGAAAGTCAGGAAACTACATTCGGAGACCCTGCCTGGGGCCTCTCTGGGCACAAAGAAGGGAGAGGGGAGGCTGGGTCCCCTTCTGCCTGGGGTAGGAGGACCTTCAGTCCTCCCTCATCTTTCTCACTTTCACACTTGGCAGAAACTGTGTCCCCTCACTTCTCTGACCTGAAGACTGGCTCCTCGGAACAGGGTCCTCACCTCTTGGGCCATCTGGGCAGAAGTCATATACTCCACATCCAGCCACGAGGTCCTGCAGCTCCCAGGGCTGATAGCAGGTAGGGAACTGCATTCTATGTGGTCGTGTCTATCTGGGGTGGGAGGACCCCTCCTTCAGGGTCCTCGCCTTGATGTCTGGCAGATCCTATACCCTCTCCCACTTCCTACTTGAGTTTGTCCTTCACTGACAATAGCCCTCACCTCCATGAGACACCTGAACAAGAAATGACAGGGCTGAGAGGGGAAGGGGACTCCGCTTAAGTGACCTTCATGGGTTTATGGGGACTGACATCAGGAGCAGGTCAATTATTTTTCATGTGGCTATACTGTTATCCTAGAACTTTTTTTGAAAATACTATTCTTTCCTCATTGAATGTTCTTGGCACTCGTGTTGAAATTCAGCTGACCATAGACATGTGGGTTTATTTCTGGACTTGCCATTTTTTCATTTTCAACCCTAATTTCCCTGCCTGGACTCTTCAGTAAAGTGTTAAATAGAAGTGATGGGAATGGACATCTCTGTGTTGTTTTCGTTGTTGTTGTTGTAGGGAGAATACATCCTGCCTTTCACCATTAAAGATGAGTTTAGCTGTGGATTTTGTGTAGATGGTTGCATCAGGTTGAGGAAGTTCCCTTCTATTTCTAATTAGTTTGTTCAGTGTTTTTGTCAAGAAAGGGACTTGAATTTTGTGAAACATATTTTATGTGTCTGTTGAGATAATCATGTGCACTTTCCTTTTTTTCCACTAATATGATCTATTACATTGATTAACTTTTGTGTGTTGGGCCAACCTTTCATTCCTGGAATAAGCTCCACTTGGTCATAATGTATAATACTCGCCATGTATCCCCTGATTTTGTGATTGCTAGAAAATTGTTAAAGATTTTGTGTCTATAGTCACAAGGGATAATAATTGGTAGTTTTTATTTCCTGTGATGTCTTCATCTGCTTTTGGAGTCTCGGAAATACTGGACTAAAGCATGAGTTGGAAAGTATCCTCTCTTCTCCTGTTTTTGGAAGAATTTGTGAAGGATTGGCATGGATACTTCTTCCATTTGGTAGAATTTACCAGTGAAGCAGTCTGGTAGAGGGCTTTTTATAATGAGATATTTTTCAATTACTAATTTAATTTTTTAATTTTTAGATGTCAATTGTAATTTTCTATTTATTCTTGAATCAGTTTTTTTTTTAATTTTTTTATTTTTTATTGACTTTGTAATAATATTACATTAAAAATATATATGTGAGGTCCCATTCAACCCCACCCCCCCTCTCCCCCCCCCCAACAACACTCGTTCCCATCATCATGACACATCCATTGGATTTGGTAAGTACATCTTTGGGCACCTCTGCACCTCATATACATTGGTTCACATCATGGCCCATACTCTCCCCCATTCCATCCAGTGGGCCCTGTGAGGATTTACAATGTCCGGTGATTACCTCTGAAGCACCATCCAGGGCAGCTCCATGTCCCGAAGACGCCTCCACCTCTCATCTCTTCCTGCCTTTCCCCATACCCTTTGTCCATTATGTCCACTTTTCCCAATCCAATGCCACCTCTTCTATGTGGACACTGGATTGGTTGTCCATTGCACCTTTATGTCAAGAGGAGGCTCAGATTCCACCTGGATGCTGGATGCAATCCTCCCATTGAATCAGTTTTGGTAGTTTAGGTTGTTCTCTGAATCTTTCTATTTCCCCCAGGTTATTCTAACTTTTAGCATACAAATATTCATAGTATGTTGATATAAACATTTTTATTTAAGTTGATAATAATGTTTCCTCCTTCATGCCTAGTTTTAATGAATTGAGTCTTTGCACTCTTCTTGTTCTGGTTAAAGTATTCTGTTTCTTTGATATTTTCAAAGAATCCACCTAGGAATTGCCGATTTTTCTCTATTTTTAATACTATTTAATGTTTTCTCTTTTCATTTCTATTATTCCCTTCCTTCTGCTTACGGTTTAGTGTGTTCTTTTTTATAGTCTTAAGTGGGAAAGTTAGCTTATTGAGTTGTGATTTTCCTCTTTTGTTTAGTTTTTTATATATATTTTTTGTTTACTTTATTTATTTATCCTCCTTGCCCCAGATGCTTTACTCCTCTCTCTAGTCATTGTTTGTTTGCTTGCCTTCTCCAGGAGGCACTGGGAACCCAACTGGGGGCCTCCCACATGAGAAGTGAGAGCCCAAGAGGCTGAGCCACATCTCCTCCCCTCGGTCTACTTTGTCTTCCAGCTCTGTTGGGTCAAGAGTTTGCATCTCAATCTGTTGCATGGAGAGGTGGCATCTGCTTATCATCTTTTAGGATGCACTTGGGTCTGAAACCAGGAACTCCCATGTGGGAGTCAGGCACCCAAGTGGTTGAACCACATCTACTTCCCTTTCCTATTTCTTAATAGATATATTTACAGCTATAAAATTCCATCTCAATTGTTCTATCTAAAGCCCATACGTTTATGCAAGTTGTGTTTTTCTTTTCATTCATCACATCCTTTGTGAATTACTCTTTTCCACACTGTATAGTATATCCATTTCCTAAAGCTGCTCTACCACATTATCTCAAACTGGGTGGCTTATCAAAAACCAACTTTATTCTCTCATAGTTCTGGAGGCTAGAAGTACAAAATCAAGGCTATACTCCCCCTTTCTTACTTCTTCTACCTTCTGGTGGTTGCGAGGTTTTCTTGGCTTTCCTTGGCTTACAGATGCATCACTCCAATTTCTGCCTCTGTTCTTATATCATGTTTTCCCTGTGTTTCCATATTTCCCTCTTCTTATAAAGACACCAGTCATTGGAATAGGGCTCACCCTAATCCATTACAACCCTCATCCTAATTTAATTACATTCTCCAAGATCTGATTTCTAAACAAGTTCACATTCACAAGTACCTGAAGTGAAGACTTGAACTTATCATTTTGGGAAACAATGCAACTCACAGCAGGTATTTAGGAATAGTTTTTAAATTTCCAAATATTTGAGAATTTCCAAATTTTCCTTTCATTATAGAATTCTAATTTTCTTCCATTGTGGCTGGAGTACATGCTTTGTATGGTCTAAATGTATTGAGGAATTTTTTATATCCTAGCACATTATCTATCCTGATAACTTTCCATGTGCTCTTGAGAAGAATATGTATTCTACCATTGTAGAGCAAGTTACCTATAGATGTTTGCTATGTCTAGTTATTTTATAGTGTACAGTTCTTCTATTTCCTTCTTGATCTTCTTTCTAATTTTTCTATGCAATACTAGAATTGGTTTTCAACAAATGTCCTTGGGAAAAGACATTTTCTCCTGAATAAGCACACAAGTCAGGTCAAATAAAGACAGTCTAAGGAAACCCTCTTCCAGCAAATCATCAGATGGTTCAAATAATGAAAATTTTCTAGGTCTGGGGCTTTGGAAGAGCTCCAGCCCTATTCTCCTCCAACCTCGTGGCTTCCAGGGTGCCGGCTTTCATGGTGATTGTAGGCTGCTGGTTTCTATGGCTACTGTGGAGCTAAAGAATAGGGGCGTGGGAATAACGCAAGTAAGGATGACATTTAACTCACTGTTTTTACCTAGATTGGTCTGTTCTTCTTTAATAAACACTCCCTGGATTTCTGAAAGCATTTTCTTATCTTACACCATCATGAAAATATGATTCTGACCATCTTTGCCTGAATATCACTGCTTTTAGGGAACAAAGGATTTTCAGAGGTCTTTAGTCCTTTATTTTCACTCACGTGACTCTATTTTAATTTTTAAAAGAGGAACATGACATGCTTCCTTTGGAATCCTGCATTGAAGTCTTTTTCCCTTAGAATTATGCACAGGGTTTACATTTCTTCAAGACTTTGATTTGTCCTGTGTAAAACTGAAGCACCTTAGAACAAAGCCTCTCCTTCAGAGTCACTCCAGTCGTTCCTCTGTGAGGGTAGAGTAGAAAAATGACCAAAATTTCTCTTTTTTCTTGTTTGCCTTCTCCTTCTTTTTCTTCTTCACTACTTAATATAAAAAATACATGACTGGGAGTAGGTGTAGCTCAGTGGTTGAACACCTGCTTCCCATGTACTAGGTCCCAGATTCATTCCCCAGTACCTGCTAAAAAATACATGACTATTGTAAACAATCGGTAAAATACCTGTAAGAGCAACAACTAATATGAAGATCTCAATCCCATGATGTATCGTTTAATCTGTCCTTCCATTTTTTTTATACCAAGTACCTCTAGGGCCTTAATCTCCTTAGGGTTCACAACCAGTCACCATTTTCTTATTTTTAAAATTTAAAATGGTTGACCTTTTAACTGCTGATATTTCTGATATTACCTCATAGTAACTGGTTCTATACAGTGGAAGGTGTCCATGGCCTCTTGCATTGTTCATTGAGAACCTTTCACAGTTCCTCAGAATTCTCCCAAGTAGTTAAAACTCTTGATAAAATCTACCGTTTCAGCCCCAGTGGTGGGATTTAGAACCAGAACGAGGGGGATTTGAAATAACCAAATGAGATTTCCTTGTATTGAGCCACAATCTCTACTGCAAGTTTCTCTATTCTCATATTGAGTTTCCATTAAGGGGATGCTTTCATCATAATTTGAGTTTTGGAAAGATAAAATTTCACCTCAACTGATTTTTAGGCATCAAAACAATTTGATTCAGAAAACTTCGACCAATATTTAAAAGTATATGTAAATTATATTTTAGGACTTCTGTAAAAAAAAGAAAAACATTGAAGACAACAATTAAGATGTTTAAAGACAGAAAGTAAGTAGAGGAGAAAATAAGGAAGGAGTGGGAATGATTGTGACTTTTGTACTTCTGAGCAGCCAGGAAAGGGAGCAGAGGAACACCAAGCAAAGCAGTCTGTGAAGCCTGGCTGGCCTTCCCAGATCCTATGTGGGCTACCACCTCTAGCACTGTCCTTTGAAATGTTGATTAGAAGATTATCCACCTTTCCATCTCCTTAAGGTCTTTTTCTCCTTAGTTTGAAGGGCTTCTGTGAGTTCTGAGTCTAATTGTATAACAAAATATTCTAACTTCTTTTTGTTGCTTTTGGGTTGTTTCTGTTAATAGGAGGGTTGGAGACAGATGACTCTTAGAGTTTAAACCAGTTTGATTCTTATAGTTACTTCCTCTGAGAGCTGCACTAACTTTCCAAGACCTTTTCTCACTTTTACCACCCTAACTCATGCTTGCATTGCACTGGGTTTATACTCTATAGCTCTTGCTACCATTTAGAAATGACCAGTTAGAATTATTTGACTGTAAAATTCTCCAGGACTGTGCTTGTATTAGTTCTTTTTTTCCTAAGACACTGCTTGGAATATTGAATGAACTCTGTAAATAATTGTTGAATGACTCTGTCATTGATTAATCAACTTAACGAATGAATTTAGGAAAGATGTTACCCTCACTTTGACTTGCCATTGTCAAAATATGGTTCTTCTGCTTCCTAGAAATAAACATCAATTAAAATGCACATCTAGTTGGTTGACTTTTGTTACTTCTTGATGTTATTTTAAAAATTTCGAAGCTCAAAATCTTGGAACCTCACACAAAGTAATGGTGATATATAAAAGGCATAGAAAGGACATAATTGACACTCTAGTTTGAAACCAAGCTAAACTGGAGTTTTTTTCAATGACAGAAAAGAAAGAGACCAGATTCCAAGTTTAGAAGATGAAGCTATGTGAAATGGAAGGAAAACCAAAGTAGCTATATACTCTTTGATTTTAATATCTATTGAATTATTCACCATTATAAACTTGTTGATATCTTTCAAATATTCCTTTATTAACAGTTTACTCTTACATGTGTCATAATTAGTTAAGCTTTAGATGGTTTGCTTATTGACAAAGCTTTCTAAATCTTCTGGAAAATGTGTTGAATAGGAGGTAGTAAGACATTTCAAGTACAGAAAAATTGTTCCCAAGTCCCTTAGCTCTGTCATACTGAACAGTGTGCAGTTTTTATATTTTAAATCAATTTCACTGAAATGTATCCACAAACCATACAGTCCATATAAAGTGTATAACCTATGGCTTTGGTATAATCACAGATTGTACATTCATCACTGCAGTCAATTTTAGAACATTTTCATTACTCCTAAAAGGAAAAAAAAAACATATCCATTAGTAGTCTCGTCTCAATCCCTCTACCCTTAACCCACCACAATTAACTGTTCATCTATTTCTGTAATTATAAACTTACTTGTATAGAAAAGAGTCAAATAATACTTTATTTTACTTGAATAATTCATTTTTCCTACCATTGATGGGTTAGTATTAATATATTATTAGACCACATAGTCCATAGTTTGGTTTAGTTGCATTTTCACCCAAATATCACCCTGTTATTAATGTCCTGTAACATAATGTACATTTGTTGTAAACATTCTTATATTGGCACCATCAATTATACTCATTGTCCACAAGAGAGTTTGCTATGTTCTACAGTCCCATGTTTCATCCTTTAGCTTTTCTTCTAGTTACATACACGACTGTAAACTTTCCCTTTCAAGCACTATTATACCCATTTATTAGCACTGCAAATTACTATCACTAAAATGTGCTATCACCTCTATCCATTTCCAAACATTTCCAAACAACCCTTTTACAGATTCTTCACAGTTAAGCCTCGGCTTTTCATTCTCTATCCTCATTCTATCTTCTGCCGACCTATATTCTAGCTATTAAATCCCTGTGTTTGCTATTTATAATTGGATAATATTAGTGAAATCATTCACTATTTGCCCTTTTGTGTCTGACTTGCTTCACTCAACCTGTTGTCCTCAAGGTTAATACATCTTGTCATATGGCTTATGACTTCATTTCTTCTTACATCTGAATAATATTCCATGGTATGTATATACCGTGATTTGTTTATCCATTCATTGGTTGATGGACACCTGATTGTTTTATCTTTTGGCAATTCTGGATATTGCCACTGTGAACATTGGTGTGCAGATGTTGGTTCGTGTCCCTGTTCTCATTTCTTCTGGGTATATACTTCTTTGTGGGCTGGCCAAATCACATGGTAGGCCTCTCTTAACTTCTTTAGGAGTCAGTAAGCAGTCTTCCACAGCAGATGCACCAATTCTAGGTTCCTACCAACAGTGAATAAGTATTCCTATTGTTTCACATACTCTCCAACACTTTTAATTTTATCGTTTTGTAATAATTGCCATTTTAACAGGTATGAAATGATATCTCATTGTAGTTTTGATTTGCAGTTCCCTAATAACTTGTGATGTGGAACATTTTTTCATGTGTTTTTTCACTATTTGTATTTCCTCTTTGGAAAAATGTTCTTTGCCCATTTTTTAATCATATTATTTGTCTTTTTATCATTGAGCTGGAGAATGCCTTCATATATCAAGGATATTAAGCCCTTATCAAAGATTTGATTTCCAAATACTTTATCCCATTGAGTATGCTACCTTTTCACCTTCTTGACAAAGTCTTATAAAGCACAAAAGCCTTTAATTTTGAGGAGGTTCCAATTTTTCTGTTTTATCTTTGATTATTTTTGCTTTGGGTGTAATGATTAAGAACGCACTTCCTATCACCAGATCTTAAAGATTCTTTCCTATATTATCGTCCTAGTAGTTTATGGTCCTGGCTTTTATTTTTAGGTCCTTGATCCATTTTGAGTTGATATGTGTCTGGAGAGTGAGATAGGGTAGTCTTACACTCTTCTCGTTATAGGTATTCAGTTCTCCCTGCACCAGGTATTGAAGAGAATGTCTGTCCCAGGGAGTGGCCATGGTAGCCTTGTCAAAAATCAATTGACCATAGAGGTGAGGGCCTATTTTTGAACTCTTTGTTTGATTCCCTTAATCAATGCTTCTATCTTTATGCCAACACCATGCTGTTTTGACCACTGTAGATTTGTAATATGCTTTAAGGTGGGAAAGTGGGTGAATTTTATTTATTTCTTCTTGTCCAGTTGGTCTAGCTGGACATTCTAGCCCAATGTTGAATGACAGTGGTCACAGTGGCCATCCTTACCTTGTTCCTGATCTTAGAAAGCTTTCAGACTTTCCCCTATGAGTACAATGCTGGCAGTGGGATTTTCATATATGTTCTGTTTCATGTGGAGGAATTTTCCTTGTATTCCTATATTTCAAAGGCTTTTTTTTTTATCAAGAAAGGATGCCAGATTTTTTCAAATGCCTTTTCTGCCTCAATCGAGATGATTGTGTGGTTTTCCTTCTATAATTTTGTAAATGTGATGTATTACATTAATTCCTTTGCATTGAACCACTCTTGCATACCCATGCTTTTGGATTTGATTTGCAAGTAGTTTGTTGAGAATTTTTGCGCCTGTATTCATTGGAGAGATTGGCCTATAATTTTATTTTCTTGTAGCATCTTTATTTGGCTTTGGTACTAGGGTGAAGTTAGCATCAAAAAATGGGTTAAGAAATTTCCGTCCTCGTCATTTTTCTGGAAAAAATTTGAGCAGGATTAGTATTATTTTTTCTCAAAATGATTGGTGAATTCACCTGTGAATCTATCTGGTTCTGGGCTTTACTTTGCTGGGAAGTTTTTGATGACAGCTTCAATCTCTTTACTTGTGTTTGTTTTGCTGAGGTCTTATAATTCTTCTGTTGTCAGTGTAGATTGTACACTTCTAGGATTTTGTCCATTTCATCTAGTTTGTCTCATTTGTATGTATACAATTTTTCATATTAACCTCTTATGATCCTTTTTATTTCGGTGGGGTTCATAATAATGTCTCTCCTTTCATTTCTGATGTTATTGATTTGTTCTTCTCTTTTTTTGTTTTTGTAAGTCTAGCTAAGTGTTTGTTGATTTTATCGACCTTCTCAAAGAAATAACTTTCATTTTGTGATTCTTTCTCTTTTTTATTTATTTTTTGTTCTCAATTTCATTTATTTCTGCTCTAATCTTTGTTGTTTCCTTCTGCTTGCTTTGGGATTAGTTTGCTGTTATTATTCTCATTTCTCTAGGTGTTCATTTTGGTCTTTGATTGTAACTTTTTCTTCCTTTTTGATATAAGAGTTTAGGGCTATAAATTTCCCTCTAAGCACTGTGTTTGGGGCATCTCATAAGGTTTGATATGTTATAGTCTCATTTTCATTTGTCGCCAGATATTTATTGATTTTTTGTCAATATTTTCTTTGACCCAATACTGCTTTGAGTGTTTTGTTTAGCCTCTCTCTCTATATATATATTTGTGAATTTTCATATTCCTCACCTATTATTGATTTCCAGCTTCATTCCAATATGATCAGAAAAAGTATGTATAAAATTTCAATCTTTTTAAATTTATTATGGTCTGTTTTGTGAATCAACATGTGGTCTATCCTTGAGAAGGAGTCATGACCACTTGAGAAGGTGTATCATGCTTATTTGAGGTGCAACAATTTGGAGAGTAATGTTCTCTTATGTGTGTTAGGTCTAGCTTGTGTATCATATATTGCTCAAATTCTCTTTCTGTGTTGATCTTCTGTCTAGTTCTATTGTTGTGACTGGAGTATTGATGTCTCCAACTATTATTTTAGAATTATCTATTTCTCTCTTCAGGTTTGCCAGTTTTCTCTCCTGTAAATTGGCGCACCCTTGTTGGGTTCAAAAATATTTATGATTTTCATTGCTTCCTGATTAATTGTCCCTTCTATTACTAAATAATGGCCTTGTGTAACTCTGATAATATTTTTGCATTTTGCATTTAAATGCTTCCCCTTCTTTTTATTCCCTTTGGTAGCTGTTTGCTTGAAATATCTTTTTCCAGTCTTTCACTTTCTGCGTATTTTTATCTATCTGTCTAAGGTGAGTTTCCTGTAGACAACATATGGATGACTCATGTTTTTTATCCATTCTGTCAGCCTGTGTCTTTTGTTTGGGAAATTACTTGGACCATTTAATCCCTTGGCTTTTATATGTCTGTAGTAGTTTGATATTTTTGTTGCATTCCAAAGGAAATATTAGATTATGTTTGTAAACTGATCTTTACCTCTGAACATATTAGGTTATTTTGGATTCATTGGCTTACCTGATTAAATAATTACGTAAACCTCTTGTGCCAGTAGGGCATTGAGACCCCACCATTTGGTGTGTGGGGACTCACAGATAAAAGACATGGTGAAGGACAGAGGTAAGGATTCTTAATGTTGGAGTTTAATGCCAAGGCCTTAAGCTGGAGCCCCAGGAAGTAAGCTCACAGAGGAAACAAAAGCAAGCCTCAGAAAGAGGGAAACCTGAGCCCATGAATAAAGAAGCCTAACTAAGGGAGGAACCTTGGAAGCCTCAACATGCACAGACCTCAAGAGCCATCTTGCTCCAACATGTGAAAATAGACTTTGGTGAGGAAAGTAACTTATGCTTTATGGCCTGGTACCTGTAAGTGCCTACCCCAAATAAATCCCCTTTATATAAACAAACCAGTTTCTGGTATTTTGCATCAGCACCCCTTTGTCTTATACATAAAGTAATTCTAAATTTAGCTTCCTGAGGAACTGCCAAACTATTTTCCGTAGTGGCTACACCATTTTATCTTCCCAACAGCAGTGAATGAGTGTTCCTTTCTCTTCAAATCCACTCCAACACTTGTAATGTTTTATTTTTTAATAGTAGCCCTTTTAGTCGGTGTGAAATGATGTCTCATTATGATTTTGATTTGCGTTTCCCTAATAGATAATGATGTTGAGCAACTTTTCATGTGCTTTCTAGCCACTAAATTTCCTCATTAGTGAAATGCCTATATGAAACATTTGTCTATTTCTAATTGGGTTGTCTTTTTTATTTTTGAGATGCTGATTTTCTTTATAAATTCTGGATATTAAAACGTTAACGGATAAGTGGTTTCCAAATACTTTCACGTACTGAGTAGGTTATCTTTTCACTTTCATGAAAAAATCAACATTTTTAATTTTGAAGAGGTCCCATTTATCTCTTTTTACTTCTGTTGCTTATGCTTTCGGTGAAAAGTCTAAAAAATCATTACTTAACACAAGATCTTAAAGATGCTTCTCTTCATTTTCTTGTAGGAGTTTTATACTCCTGGCTTTTATGGTTATGTTTTTGCTATAGGATGTGTTAATATAATATATGGTATGAGATAATGTTCCTCTTTTTTTTTTTGCATATTGATATCCAGTCCTCCTAACACCATTTGTCGATTCAAGTATTCTTTCCCGATTAAGGGGTTTGGGCAGCCTTGTCAAACATAAATTGGCCAGGGCGCAAGATGGTGGCAGAGTAAGGAGCTCTAAGATTCAGCTCATGTTACAGGACAGCCAGTAATCTAAACAGAGCTATCGAAAGCATCAGGTTGTTTGGCCCACGAGAGACCAGAAGGGCATCCTGCAACATCCTTGAAAGAAGGAAGGGAAGAGACTGCCCATCTGCAGTGAAAATTCATGCGTAGAACACTCCACGCTGCAGAGTCCAGTGCCCATCCTCCACTGGTGGTACAAGCCTCCTTGGGAGCTGTTCTGTGGCTGGAATTGGAAGCTCCATTTCCAAAAGCAGGGGAGGAGGAGACAGTCAGGCACAGACTTCAGCTACTGTTTGGTCATTTAGCTAGTTAAGGTATAATCCTAAGAACAGTTGAAGTTTGAACTTGTCCAAATCAGAAAGAGGCTGATAGTGTCCATCTTTCCTCCTCCCCTGGCACGAGGGGAAGCAGGCCTGACTGAAAATCACAGTGACGGGTAGGGATCACCTTCTTTCCACCCAGATCAAATTGCAGTTCTAGCTTAAGCTCCCATCCCAACTCTGGTAGGGAGGAAGCTGGGGGGACCTGTACCACCCTCTATGGGTCACTTCAGGTGCTTTCAAGACACACAGACTGGATATTCAGACATCTGTAACTCCATCCTTGGCCACCAATAAGATAGGAGAGGACCATTGGTCCCACAACCTGTAAGCTTCTACCCCAAATGAATACCGTTTAGGAAGTCAGCAGATTTCTGGTATTTTGCATCAGCACACTTTTGGCTGACTAATACAAGTGTGAATGGGCATACTATAGAAACTGTTACAGGCCAACACTGTCCAGAGAAACTGGAGTGTGTGGTCACCTGCACAAAAGTATACATGTTTTCTTATCAAGATAAATCTTCAGTGTTGCTTTGAAATTCTCACATTTGTTTTTTCCTTGTTAGACACAATTCAGGGTTCTAATAAGAATCTCACCCCACCCAGTATTATTTCAATGAGAATCTATTGCTTTCTCCTTCTCTGAGAAGCCTGAGATTCTCCAAGTTAAACTCCTGAACTTTCGTCCCTCCTCATTTCAAAATGTCTTACTCTCTAGAAGTCGCTGCCCTTTTCTCTGCCTTAAAAAAAGTCCTTTCAGTCTTATTCAAAATCCTATTCATTTTTGCTTTCTGAAAACCTTTCTTCATTATTATTTTTTATTGTTAATATCTATTTGAATAAAAGTAAAGACCTCTTATCTTATTTTGTGGGGAAGAGGGTGGGGTGATCATATCCTCTTGACTTTCCTCTTTTGCTGATCACAGCTTCTCTGAACATCTAAAATAGCTCTTCCCATCCCATTATCCAAGAGCCTCTCCTTGGTTTTATAAGCATCTCTACACCCTGGACTTGCTCTTCCATCGCTATATATTCAAGTGTGCCTTAAGGAGTGACAGTCCCCAACACACTTTCTAAGGAAAGTCTGTTTGATGGATATCTGTCTGAATTTTGATATTATACCTGCTAAACTCTGGAGCTCATGTTGAAGGCTAGCGATGTAAAGTGGGGAGATATATGTAATTTAGACGAGAATACCAATGAAGTTAGTGTAGTCAGAGAACACGAGATCTACTGACTGAATCCTACGGCACTCCAATCTTGAAGAGTTAGGGCAGAAGTGAAAGAACCAGCAGACTCAGGGGGACAGGTGAGTAAGGGAGAAAGAAAACCAATAGTATGTTCTCCTGGAAGCAGAATGAATAAAGGTTTTCAGAATGAAATCCGAACAGCTGTCCTCGAATCAGTGCTGCTTTCTCTGAAGCCCTGTTTTTTGTAAAAGTGACTTTTGTGATTGTCTCTCCAAAAATGCACTGGCCATTCTAATTAATGTATTGTAAATATTGGCATTATTTCTGACAACACTAGAAAGGACTTTAATTTTCATAGTTGTGATGAACTACAGCCTTCTCTGTTGTACTTAGTAAACGTCTACAAGTAATCCACTTAGTGGTGCAACAGTGTCCTTTTTTTATCGTTTAGAGTGTCTTTTTTTCTTCTTTATTTTCTTTTAAATGTTACATTAAAAAAATATGAGGTCCCCGTATATCCCCTACCCCACCCAACCCACCCCTCCCACATCAACATCATTGCGGCACATCCACTGGGGCCTCAGCAGAGTGCTTTTAATATTTGTAACAGAGATTTTTGGTGAGATCCAAAATATGCAAATACAAACACAAATAAATATTTATCTACAGATTTTAGGTGATTTTCAGATGCCCCTGAACCAACCCAGGTATTCATTGATACAACCACAGAAATCACTCATGGAACTACTGACTATGGTTTAATA
The DNA here is from genome assembly GCF_030445035.2 of Dasypus novemcinctus. Classification (NCBI taxonomy): domain Eukaryota; kingdom Metazoa; phylum Chordata; class Mammalia; order Cingulata; family Dasypodidae; genus Dasypus; species Dasypus novemcinctus. The sequence continues at coordinate 177,941,105 of NC_080704.1, forward strand.
ATCCTTAGCCTGAAATGCTGTCATGTGCAAAGTACATATTTTGCACATATTACCTTGCTTAGCTCACATTTCTGCACATGAGGAGATATTGTCTGTATTTGCATATAGCTGGTCAGCTGCCTCAAATCATGCAACCTAATCCAGACCTCAAATATAAATCTAACTCAATTTTTTTTTTTTTTTTGCTTTTTAGCAATACATAATGCTCTCCAAAACCATACGGAAGCCCATGTTTCTCTGTGTGTGCGTGTGTACACACACATGAAATCATATGTTCACACTTTAACACCTGAGAAGAACTTTTTGGGTCAGGGCCTGGCTAGTTTATTTTGCAGAGTACTGGGTTAGACCTTTAGAGTATGGAGATAGTTTGAGCACACTGTTCCTAGTTTAAAATTTCTGAAAATTAATAACATGTTAGAAAACCCTCATTAACAGGGAGACCGTTTGATGTTGGTAAATAAAAAAGTGCAGGTGAAGGTGGTCGTGAAGGTGCAGTACTCCTTGGATTGAAAACATTGGGAAGAGGTTGTTGGTGTGGAAGGCGTGGGGTGGGGGGGGCGGTATATGGGGCCGTCAGGTTTTTTGAATGTAACATTTAAAAGAAAATAAAGAAGAAAAAAATTTGTTTAAAGAGCCTATAGGGCACCAATTGTTAGTAAAAAAATAAAAATTAAAAAAATAAATCATTGGGAAGACTCTAAAATTAGTTATACTCCATTTTTTCTTGGAGATTGTGCTGTTGTCCTCTAACTAGCCTTGGTTCTCAGACACCCCTTGGAGACTTACAAAGAAGAGAAGATTCCCTCATCACCTCAAACGTCATTGTCTTTATTTTCAGACACGTAAGCCAATGTGTAGTTTTCCATCTCCCCTTCCACCAAAACACACACCCAGGTACACATAGCCCTACACTTACACTTAAACTTCTCTCCCTGGGAATGAAGGGAATTAGCAAACACGTCATCTCGAGCTGCTCTTCTGTAAAAATATCTGATCTCGCAGGACTACTCACTGCAGAGAACAGGAAACAAGGATAGAGCAAGCAGAGAGAGAAACAGAGACACTAGTAAATACTGCACATCTAGAAGTACCTTAAAATAATCTGATATAACAGTACAATTTCGTGTTAGGAGTAACGTGTTCCAGAGTAGCTCAAATAATTCAGTTATGAATATCCATTAATTCACCTTGAATCCCTCCTGGTCCCAGTTATTACGCACTTACAGTATGTGAGCTGCTGTGCAATGGGCTTGGCATGCTCTCATCCAATTCTCAAAGCAATCACACAATGAAGACACGATTCTACTCATTTTACAGATGAGAATAAACAGTGTGGCTCAAAGAAGTTATGTAACTTGCCTGAATATCACAGCAAAACTAAAGTTGCATGTCACGGATGCAAATCCAGGCGTGCCATACCCATGCGCTTCTTCTCTGGCCCAAATTCATATATCCACATGAGAGCGTAGGCTCACAATTTCTATGTGGCATCCTCTTATTCTATTAGCATTATGATCCAAGGGGAAGCTGCCAAAGTGCTGAGGAATGGAATTTATTGTAAAAGCCCAAGGCTACGGGAGCAAACCAGAGAGTACCTCTCAGCAGCGCATGCATTAGCTCAGCGCTATCCACACTTTTTAAAAAGGTGAACCACCATAAGAAATACACAGCACATTGTTACATGCAATACAATCTAAATTTTTCTGGCCTAATATATTCTACCTAAGCCCAGTAAGTTAATTTCATGAGCCTCTAATGTGTCTTGATCAAATGTAGTTAATAGCTAATCAAATAGCACAACCAATAAATTTATGGCAGGTCATTTTTCTCTCAGGTGTGGCAGATATAAGGAGTAGGAAACACTTTATTTGAATTCCGAAGGAGGACAGGGGACAAAAGTGTAATTTCTTTTTCTGCTGCCTATGATTGTGCTTGATAGGTAAAAAATGTCCAGAGAAAAAAATAGTTTAAATTTTATTATGATATGTGTGCATTCAAAAGAGTACACACATCATCTCAGTGACATTTCTTTATTGAGAGAATGAATGTAAGTGTATTCAAAGAACACAAATTAAATTTTTACAAAAAAGAAAGCTTGCAGTCATATTAGACAAATTGAGTTTTATTGTGTTAGAGAAGCATTGTCCTTAATATTACTGAGATATAAAGTATTAGAAATTTTATTAAAAAGCACTATACAGAAAGACAGATTAAGACATATAATTTGAAGTCCATTGCTCTTAGTCATTCCAAATTAAAATATTATCATTGGCTGGCTGGTTTATAAAATTATTTTAGATATGGAGTAATTTCTTGAAATATAATCTTACAAAAAAGAGAGCAATAAAAATGAAATGAAAATAGAGGCCTGCCCTCTTCATGGCAGTCATCTATGGAACCCTTAATTCTCTGGGATTATAGCTTGAAAAACACTGGTTCTGACCAATATCTCAAGATCACCCTATGCTTTTCTCATTGTGCACTCAGGAAAGTTCTCATAATAGTCCCCAATCACAAATACCATAACTATTTACCTACCCATATTTTATCAGAACACGCCTCGTCATCAATGTAAAGGCTTATATTTTATCGTGGTCATGATTTTGCCTTTTCACTCACCTCCACCACACGTCCTCTCAAATTTCCCTTTGGTTTGCATGAATAAAATCATTGAATGATGCAAGATACAATCTTTCCTTGTTAATTTTCCATCCCCATAGCAATTGAAATCACATTTGAAGGTTTTAGCAGTCTCCTATAAATGAGAACTTGCTTTTAACCCATACATCGGTGATAAAAAATGAATAACCTTTATCACAAACTTACTGAGAGAGATCAAGGTCCCGAAATTCCCAGGGATAAAGAAAAGAAGGGAAAATTATAATCCACATAGATTTGTGTTTTTTAAAATTTTGTTAAGTTGTTGAGTGCAACAATTTTTAGTACAGGTGGACACATGTATTGCCTGTGATCGTCCTACTTTAAGAAACTAAGAAATGTGCTTCATCTCTTGTTCTACGGCCTATGGAGCATCCAGTGATTGTCAACAGCTTTCTGTGGGTTATCAGAGGATTATGACCCTACGACCAAGGTGGCCTCCAATTGCCTGTCGTCACTGAATTCTTCCTTTATTTCCCCTGCTTGCTGCATTAGAGGAAAGTTCTCTCTACCATGCCATCTGCCCAGACTGGGATCGCTGTCATTTCCTGAATGTTTCCACTTTCCTGGCCTCTCAAATGCACGCGCGCAGTCAGACATGATTTTTGATTTTGTAACTATTAAGGAGATGGAGAGTGATTACATGACAGCAATGTGAACAATTGTAATGAAGTACTAGACACCCCTGGCATGTAAGTTCATTTGCCATAGGACTGAGTTATCCTGCTTGTCTGCCCATCTCTCTTTCTCTTTCCCTCTCTGGCAAGAACAACCATCTGTGTAGATTTACATAGAAGGAACATACTTACATTCCATTTATGGAAATAGGTTTGTGTATTTTTCTGTAATAAAAAAAAACTGATGACAAATACCCATCAATTTGTTAATAAAATTTACATCATATATTGGGATTAAGCATGAGGACAGAATATAAATTGATTTTAGGCTCTTCTGTGTTGTTGAAATTGTTACAAGAAATGTCATGGAACAAAATTTAGAACAGAGTCGGGGCCTCACTTTTAAAAACACCTCCCTCAGGGCCAAAGATAATCTTGTAACTTCCTCTGTTTTCTCCTTAGATACACACTAAAAAGAGGAGTCTTTTTTGCTAAACAGTGCTTAGGTCAATCTACATAATTCAGGAAAAAAGAAAAAGAGTGAGGAGAGGGAGAGGAAATCTGGAAAGTGCTGGGTGTATTTGCCTGGTGCTATAAAAGTGGATAGGGGCGGAGAGAGAATTAGCTGTCGAGATTCTTTTAGTGGATTTTTTGGATTTGCAATTGAAGGCTTTGAACTATTAGATGTACCTTGTGCTATTGAACTCTTTCTTAGACCCTGACACCACTCTGAACCAGAGTTGCATGGTTCTAGGCCTTAATTGGGTTACCCAAAAGAACTAATTTTGAAAGTTGAATGACTGGGAAATGAGGGAGATGTCTAAACAGCTTATTAAATATCACATTCTTTAACGTGTGCTGCATTAACTGCTTTGGTCCTAACAGATTCTCTAGTCATGATTAGGTAAGGAATTTATTCTAGCAGTAATTTGTTTTTTTCTCTCTAGTAAAATATTTAGTTTAAATTCATTTTCTCTCTCTCTCATTTTCTTATTTCTTGAAATGAAACAGTGTGCAAATATCCCTCTCAATAAATTTCAGATTCAATTAGGAATTGTCTGCTGTTTCATTCCTTGCTGGGTGTATTTGTGAAGTGATTTATGGAAACAAGCTGTTAGAAAGTAGCATCTTCCATCTTTCTACCTTTTATCCTGTAGTGTTTGGGAAGGAAAAAATAGCAATTTACTACACCTGTTTTTATCCTTTTCTTTCTGCCTCATTCTTTCCCTAAGTTTCATTAGGATTTGATATTGCAATACAGGGTATTTTTCCCTTTTATCCTAAAGTAGGAAAAGAGAAACGTAACGCAAGTTATGGGAATACCTGCAGTTTAGCTGTGGCACATGCTGCTCTTTTTTGTTGTGTTGTTTTATCAGCACCTATGTAAAACCATGTCATTCGGGCTCTCTTTTCTGTGATTTGCCATCAGTACCTCATGCAGCATTTCACTGCCCTTATTTCACTTTTCCCATGTCGGTTTCCTCTTTTGATGTTCACAAACTAAATAAGTAGGGAAAGAGGCTGTGCCTCAATTAGATGAGCTCTGGTCTACCATATCGGAGGCGCTGGGTTCGCGTCCAAGGCCTCCTTGTGAAGGCAGGCTCGCCCGCATGCTGCGGAGAGCTGCCGCCCACAGATGCCATCGAGAGTCGACTCAGCAAGGTGACACAACAAAAAGGATACCAGCGAGAGCACAGAAGAACCTTCAGGGAATGGACACAGAGAGTAGACAGCAAGCAAGCCACAAGGGAGGGGCCGGGGAGGGAAATAAATAAATAAATAAATGCAGAGACAGAAGAAAGTGCAGTGAATGGATTCAAACCACAAGCATTTCTTATTGTTCTCAATGTTGTGCATTGACTAGGCAATTTTTCTGGTTTAAGCTAACTGGCCTGGGGCTAGAGGATCTAATGCCTCACACACATGTCTAAGATCATTAGGACATCTGAGATGGCTGGCTCTTCTCTTCATGGGATCTCTCAGGCTACAGGAGGTTGACCCCTCCTTGATCACACAGTCACAAACTGTTCCCAGCAGCAAGAGAGGGCAAGCCCCGATTGCACATGCTCTTCCAGCCTCTGCTTGAGGGAAGTTTGCTGATGTCCTGTGGTCAATACAAGTCACCAAGCAGAGCCCAGATTTAAGGGGTGGAGAAATTGATTGCTTCAGTATATACTTACTAAAACTTTCTTCACCTAAACAGCTTTGGATCTTCCCAGATATAACTGAGATAGTTTTCTATTAATCTAATCTTAAGAGTTTACTCTTTATTCTTAGTTCCCAAAACATTAACCAGATCTTCCCAGATATCCCTGGCATCACTAGTGTGGTTTTTTGTGTTTTTTTTTGTTTTTTAATCTTATTTTCTTCTCCCCTATCCCTTTCCTTTGCCTATAAAACCCCTAGCTCCCATTCTCACTTTGAACTGGTTTGGGGTATATTACTCCAGTTCCTTGCCTGTGCACTCACAATAAATCACCTCCCTGAGAGATGTGCTTCTCCTTTGTGGCACCAGATTGGGCTCGTGCTTCTATTGGATATAGCTGTGCTTATGGTAACAAAATTTTGGCAAGCCAATCAGGAGCCATACTACTCTGAGATGGAGCCCCGCAGCGGCCCAGATCCATGTCTCCTTGACCATGGGGTTTCCCTGGATCTCTCAGCTCCAAGCCTAGCCATCTGCCCAGGGATTTCTGTGGAGCACTGAGGTTAAAGATTTTAGGAGAGGTAGGTGCTGTGAACAGACACTGGGAGCTTTGCGAGAAGGTAATTTTGAAGCTGGGGCTTTCTCTGTCCTATGCAAGTATGTGAAATTTTTTCTTCTTTTCTGTTCTGTGCTTACTTTCACTTTGTCAATCTGCTTGTTCTTTAAGCTCGCAAATCAGATTAGAGGTTCACCTGCTGATTTTGTATTTTGATTTGAGGAACGTGTTGACTGAGGCATTCCTGTTCTTGGTATGTTTTGTGGCTTTTGTTGTGGTTGCCTACCCATGGGATAGTCTCGGAATGTGCTGGCTATGTCTCCCCTGGGTTGTATATTAGAAAATTGGTCTAAATTCAGAGGGAACCCCTTCAGAAAGAAAATGATTTTCTACTGCAATGTGGCCTGCCAGAGTATAAACTGGATGATAGTGAAAATAACCTAATAATGAGGCTTTACACGTCAATACTATCTTGCAATTGGATTTGTTTTGTCAAGGAAATCACCAATGGAATTGGTAGAACTGCACTGCTGGAGAAGTGGAACATTAATGTTCTCTGTTCTGTTTCCATGTTAATTTTAATTGGATCTGGACAGCCACATTAATGAAACTGGTGGTCTTAAAGTTTGGTAACTTTAGATTTAGACAACTCTTCAAAAGAAAAAGAGGGAAAAATAGAAAATGCTAGCTGCTTTTGTAGGCCTGAAATTAAATCATGACTTCCCCTGATAACAACCAGCACCCCTGCTAACTTGCCTCCAGAAAGCTGTTTCATGAAATGTGTCCTTGGAATTTTTGTAATATGACACTCTGAAGCACTGATAAAATAGTAAACTAAAGAAAATATGTTTGTGAGAGCTATCCCATTTGAACTATCAGTATTCCAGTATTGCATGCTACTAGGTATTTAAAATGAAGAGAAGTTATGTTTGCATATAAATAAACTGAATCATTATTCTGACAAGTTTAAGTTTTTTTAAAGATTTTGTCTTATTTTTTATCTCTCCTCCCCTCCCCCGCCCCAGGTGTCTGTTCCCTGTGTCCATTCATTGTGTGTTCTTCTGTGTCCTCTTGTATGTATTCTTGTTAGTGGCACTGGGAATCTGTGGATGGTTTTTTTTGCATCATCTTGCTGCATCAGCTTTCCATGTGCATGGCACCATTCCTGGGCAGGCTGCGTTTTTTTTGCGCATGGCAGTTCTCCTTTCCAGGTGTAGTCCTGCGTGTGGGGTGCCCCTTCGCAGGAGACATCATTGTGTGGCATGGCACTCTTTGTGTGCATCAACACTTCATGTGGGCTAGCTCACCACACGGGTCAGGAGGCACTGGGATTGAACCCTGGACCTCTCATTTGGTAGGCGAACGCTTTATCCGTTGAGCAAAATCTGCTTCCCTGTTTAATTTTTATGATCATTGTATGTTGTAAGAGGTTTGCTTGGAGACAATTACTGAAATCACTTTGGTAACTTAAGTATGTAAGGTAAATAGAATGTGTTTTTTATTATTAAGGAAAAAGAAAGTAATTTTGTCCTAAGATAAAATGACTGGTTATTACGAAAAAGGAAAATGTGGACAAAACATAAATGAACACAGAAAGTGCAGAAAGTTCACAGAAAAGGAATTTTTGTGGCCAAAGCTGGGTAAGATTTGATGGGTCTATCTCTAAAGTTTTCCAAATCCTTAGTACCAAATAGTATAATGATGCAAAACCAAAATGTAATTCTCTCTCTGTTAAAGTGACAATGTTCTTAAATCATTTTTTTTTCAAGATTTATTTTTATTTATTTAATTCCCCTCCCCTCCCCTGGTTGTCTGTTTTCTGTGTCTTTTTGCTGCGTCTTGTTTCTTTGTCCGCTTCTGTTGTCGGCAGCGGCACGGGAAGTGTGGGCGGCGCCATTCCTGGGCAGGCTGCACTTTCTTTCGCGCTGGGCGGCTTTTCCTCACGGGCGCACTCCTTGCACGTGGGGCTCCCCTACGCGGGGGACACCCCTGTGTGGCAGGGCACTCCTTGAGCGCATCAGCACTGCACATGGGCCAGCTCCACACGGGTCAAGGAGGCCCGGGGCTTGAACCGCAGGCCTCCCATGTGGTAGACGGACGCCCTAACCACTGGGCCAAAGTCCGTTTCCCATTAAATCATTAGTCTGTTTTAGTAAAAGGTTATAAAGACGATTTTTCTCCTGAATAACCACTATAAAGAGCAGAAAGTAGGTTTTATCAAAATAGCTTCTTGTACTTTAAACGTATTGTGTTTTTTGTTAAGAATAACACGTCTCACTCTTTAAAAAGGGGTAATGTTTAAACCTAACAACTTTTAACATTTTGCTTTCTCAAAATCCAATCCTGAGAATTATCTTTTTATTTCAAACTATTGCAAAAGGTTTGTTCTTCCTTCTTGTAAAAAGTGAAGTACTAAAAATACGTAAGTTCATTTGTCATGTTATAAGTTGAATGAAAAGAGTTTAGTAAGGGTATAAAAATTAAAAGGTTTAGACTCTTATTGTCATCAAACTCTCTTGTGCATTTAAACCAAGCCTGAGTGCTGTGCATTTGATTTATTGGCTAGATGGGTCACTTTGACCTCGAAAACAATAAAAGTATCTGCCACATCTCCTGGTCAAGCTCCTGAAGGAGATGGAAATCCATGGTTGTCTCAGACTCCCACAGACCTGCCAGCAGGCAGTGGCCTGACATCGCCTCCTGACTGGCTCTGTTTCATAATGACAGAGGGCACTAGGCTCTAAGCTTGTGGAACACTGGCGCCTCCCTTACTCTTCACTCCAGGACCATTGGTGCGTAGTATGCTGGCTGTGGGAAGGATATCCAAAGTGGAGCAAGAATTATCAGAATAATGTGAGTAACCCTAAACAGACACAACTGGCATTAGGGCCTGTTCCTATGGAGGGACAACATGTGTAGTATTGTAGACCTGGACCTTAATTACATGCATCTCAAGGAGAAACTTGTGGGAAGAGGATGTTGCTCAAGCAATTGGGCTCCCACCTACCACACGGGAGGACCCGATTTCAGTTCCCGTGTACCTCCTAAAAAGGAAGATGAGTATACAATGAACAGACACAGCAAATGCAAACAAAGAGGGGGTGGGGAGAAATGAACACGAAATTAATCTGTAAGAAAGAAGAGAAACTCCTGTATTGATTAGTATTAAGTGTGCCTACATACCTGATGAATATGATACTATCCCCTAGCTTTCTTGAGTACTGCCTATATTTTGCTTGCAATATGCTTCTTTTGTTGTTGCCTACATTGTCTTTCTGAGTGAATGTTTAGGGAATCCTCCAAAATGATATGACAATTTTCTTCACACAAGATTAGCAAAAAGTAACTACAGAAGATGAAAACTCTGCCCATTTTCCCTCTATGAGGAATGCTTACAGAATATTCCTTCTTAAGAATAAAATGAGTATAAACAAAAGGGGAGATCTGATAGCAAGAAAATACTTATTAAAAATCTCTTCACCTAAGCAGCTCTGAATCTTCCCAGACATAACTGAGATAGCTTTCTATTAATCGAATATAAATAGTTTACTCCTTGTTCTTCATTCCCAGATCATTAACCAGAACTTCCTACTTACCTCTTGGCATCATTTGTTATTTTTTTCTTTTTTTCTTCTTGTTTTTTTCCTCCCCTACCCCTCTCCCTTGCATATATAAACCCTAGCTCCCATTTTCACCTGGAGCTGTTTTGGGGAAGATTATCCTTGTTCCTTGCTTGCGCACTTGCAATAAACCACCTTCTCACTGAGCAACATGATTTTCTTTTGTGGTGAGATTTGGTGGGCCCTTCTATTAGAAATATGGGGGAAGGAGTGGGGTGAGGGGGGTGGGGGGTATATGGGGACCTCATATTTTTTTAATGTAACATTAAAAAAATAAAGACAAAAAATGTAAAAAAACACACAAGAGAATATCTCAGGAATGGGCTCAGAAATATGCCATGTGATACTTTCTTAAAGTCAGAAGAACCTTCATTATGGTTGGAATAGAATTTAAATTACTGTTCCTTTCTTTATTTTTTTATCTGGCTGTTCCTATCAGACCTCATCTTTTCATTTTTTGTTTACCTCTCTCCATTCATTCATATGCTCATCTGAAAAGACAAATTCTTTCATGTTTGAACAATGACTGCTTTTAAAAACTGTAAAGTAGTTACAAGAGAACAGTTGCCCAATATTCAGAACTTTTTAAAAAATGGAGCATGTATATTAAGTGGCCACTTCAGTCTTACTTGGCTATGAGACTAACCACTCCTCACTGCTCTAATATGCTGAAGAAGTAATCTGAGGGGGAGGGAGATGGGTGTTCAGTTGTCACATCAAAAGGAGCAGCATTACGCTATAGCAGCACGCATAGTTGGTTAAGCCTTCCACTCTTAGAGATTTGAAGTTACGTGATATACTTTATGGTCATAACATGTGGCTGGAGAATTGGTATTGAATTTATACCATCAGCAGGACAGAGAATGTGATGATTTTATGCATGTTAATAAAGTGATGACCTGTTCTCATTCTACAGATAATGGAAATCGGGACTCAAACACACTTTGTATTTAGAGTCTCAAAAATTTTGTAATTTTTGTAATTTTGTAATAGAGTCTCAAAAATGTTGTAATTTTCATTTAAGTTGTTAGGACCTTGGAGCTATTAGGTAACATAGCTTCCAATTCACTGTTTAATATGGAACTGAATAAATGATGCAAATTGTCAGTGGTTGAGTGATCAGCTAATAGCTCTGCTAGTAATTGCTTTTAATTTCTCCAATAAAGTTGCCTAAACCAAAAAAAAAAAAAAGCTATATTTATGGTACCAAAATTGACTTCACCTCTTGATGGAATTCACTTTGCAAAGGGATTGGAGGAATTTGTGTTCTCTTCAAAAGATCCCACCAAAACTACCCTTATTTCTTGCTTTATTTCTTAGCATGTGCTTATTTGTATTTTATCATTATCCATTTCTCTGAAAGAGTAAATTTAAATTGTATTTGTTTAAAAATATTATTTCACTCATTTAAGTTAAAATATTAGTGTTACTTTTTCATAAAATTCCTAGATTTTTCTTCTTTTTAAAAAAACATTTTTTATTTTTCATTTATTTCTCTCCACATCCCCCTCCCTGCCCCTCCCCAGTTGTCTGCTCTCTGTGTCCATTCGCTATGTTCTTCTGTGACCACTTTTATACTTATGAGCAGCACCAGGACTCTGTGTTTCTTTTTGTTGCATCTTTTTGTTGTGCCAGCGCTCCTCATGTGCGGCACCACTCCTGGGCAGACTGCACTACCTTTGGTGCTGGGTGGCTCTCCTTACAGGGCGCACTCCTTGCGTGTGAGGTTCCCCTTTGCGGGCACACCCCTGTGTGGCAGGGCACTCCTGCACTCATCAGCACTGCGCATGGGCCAGCTCCACACGGGTCAAGGAGGTGCAGGGTTTGAACCACGGGCCTCCCATGTGGTAGGCGGACGCCCTATCCATTGGGCCAAGTCTGCTTCCCCTAGATTTTTCTATTCTAAATTTATAGCAGAGCTTTGAATGGCTTTTGAAAATACCGAAAACCTACTTATTTGCTTTGAAAGTCTTGGTTTGGGGAACTCAGTATTTCCTGCAGTTTTCAAACAAGCAATTTCAATTTTAGAAGTGTTAAATGATGGGATCATACCAATAAATGTGATTCATGTAGCATTACTGTAATTTATAAGGAATCTGTCATGCTAATCATTATTCATTCTTTTGAATTTGTTTTTATTTATATTGTTATAATAGTAATACTGGAAGATTCGTTTTTGACAGTGACTGACCTATAAGATTGATAACTTGGCTTTTCATTATAGTAAAACAATCACCAGCTAAAATAAGATAAGCCCAGTCTATGCTATCTAGAATCTTTTTCACACAGCACAGCACCCTATATTAGGTTAGTTTACTAGAATGACATTTATATGTTGCTTGCCTCAACACGGGATTTAATGAACATTATAGCTTTCGATGTAACCTTTACAATCTCATTTCCATAACTTGCCTTTTATTGGTGATTTCTCCAGGATTACAAATCTCTGAAACTTGATTCTCTTTTATTTTCTATTTTGGGCACTGTCCTACTCTTATAACCAAATCGTATCCATAATTGACTTAAAGATAGGTGTGTTACTTCTGGAAGTATCGTTGAATGGATTCAAATTTTATTTTACACAGTTCACATAACCCTGAAACTTAGAATTGTAGCCATAGAGAACATTTTTAAATACTTTGGCCACTTTTTCAGGAAGTGTACGAAATTCCAAGAAGGATGATTCATTACCACAGCTACTACAGAATATAGAGCCATCTAACTATGAGATTGAAACCTTTTCATTTTTCTCGGGTACAGAAATATCATCATTATTTATTTTCATCTTCTTTCATTTCCTAAATTGTCTTTAGTTACCTGTACTACTCAAGGAACTGAATACTAGCACCTCCCGTCCATCCCGAGGGCAGAGACAAGAAAGTAAGGAGGTGCGGTAGCAGATGAGAAACTCAGATGGGGACTAGTAGTTCAGTTTTATTTTCTGCAGTAACAAGCTTTTAAGTGCCAGACAAAATTAGTGGGACAACAGCACCCATGAGCTAGTACAGGCAAAAATCGGGCTTCAATCAGGAAGGGGCATCTATTCCAGGAACAGTGCCCTAGGGAAGGACACACTGCCTGGGAGTGGACGCAAGACTGGGCCTTAGCCCCAATTTCCTGGCAGAAGATTATTAAAAATCGGGGTCACAATGTGCTGCATGGTTGACACCATCTCGGCAAGGTCATTGAGAATGGAGGCGATGGAAATTTGGAGGGTGCCCGGGTCATCAGCAGTCAAATGGCTAAAAGAGAGCGAGAAAGTAGAACAGGTTAACGGTCAAAGCTGGGCCTCCTTCCCTCTGCCCCCTCAGGCAGCTCCAGCCCGGGCCCCTCACTCCTGCCTTTGACATACCCTTAAAACATCTCCGTGACTTGCTGACTCCCTTGGCGTGAACCTCGGGCAGGAATCAACCTGGTCACGAGCCACCTGCCCACCCCACAATGGCCCTTTTAGGACTTACACGATCAGGTCACTGCCAGCCACTGTCAGCTCCCTCTGGTCTGGCCCTCCGAAGGGTGCTGTCAGCTGGGACCGGCACGCAAACTATGCCTCCAGGAAGGACAGGAAAGGCACCGTGAGGGTGCTGGTGGGGTGGTTAAGACACACCTCGAGCCTTGGGCCTCCTGGACCCAGCCTGCCTCCGGGGCTCCTCACACCCCCAGGTCACCTCGTTCCACCCCTTCAGGCCACGCCCAGCCCATCCGCCCAGGCCGACCCTCCAGCCCCTCCCTATCCTCCACTGCTCCGTTTTCTGGAGGGCAGCACCCAACCTTGATGGCCCCTCCACCTCCCCTGCCGGTCCCCTGTTCCCCCTCAGTCGCGCCCTGGCCCAGATGTGGTCCTGGAAAGAATACAACTCCAGCAGTTGTTCTAGGTTCGCTCCTGTGGCTCCATCCCTCACTGAGACCTCCAGGTTCCCCTCGGCCCGAGGAGCACCCCCGGCGGTGGTGCCCTCCTCTGCAGTCCTGCACGGACTGGGGTAGGGGGAAGCAGGGAAAGGGCCGCCTGAACCCCCTGGGTGGCCAGGACTACTCTGGCACCCCACACCGCTCTCCATCCCACCCGCAACTTCGCCAGTCTGCATAACCTCTGGTCCTCCACCTGCCTTCCCACTCAGAGCCTCCGACACCTAGATACTCTCTGCCAGCCTCCAAGGAAGGAACCTCACTCAACAAGCTCTGGCTGGGGTAGGGGGAAGCAGGGAAAGGGCCGCCTGAACCCCCTGGGTGGCCAGGACTACTCTGGCACCCCACACCGCTCTCCATCCCACCCGCAACTTCGCCAGTCTGCATAACCTCTGGTCCTCCACCTGCCTTCCCACTCAGAGCCTCCGACACCTAGATACTCTCTGCCAGCCTCCAAGGAAGGAACCTCACTCAACAAGCTCCGCCCTCTGGTCCCAGGGCAGCGAGGGCTCTCAGTGCTCCTGAGCAAACAAGCCCCTAGGGAGGCCACAGGGCACGTGACCACTTCCTGCTAAGCTGGCCCTGACCCATCCCCAGAAACCCTATTGCTGAGCCGAGATGGAGACTCCCTCACGAAGCTTCACAGTGGAACAGGGACTTGGGCTTGACCTCGGTCTCCCAAGGATTTTCAGGGCTTCAATGGGTTCCCAAAGGTGGCTGGGGTTTTCCATTTTAAAGAAAAACCTAAGGAAATGGTGAAATTTCTGCTTGCTGGTCTCACAAAAGAGGAAATGGCCCAAATATTAGCTCTTCCTCTCCCTTTCAAACCTCATCTTATTAATCTTCCTCAGCCAAGGAGATCTTCTTTTCAAGGAAATCTCATTTTCACAGGCAACACAAAAGCGTCAAATGCCCAGGGTGCAAGTCAGTGTATAGGTGTGTGGGTGCATCACCCCGGAGCCTCAGCCTGGGACAGAAGGAAAAGTGCCAGGGTGAGATCCTGGCAGGGGCTGGGAGGAGTGTTCTCCAACCTTCCCCTGTGCCCACAAGTCTGTGGGGCTGAGTATTGTGTCCTAGGCGGGGCACTTGAGCCTCACATACCCAAGTGTCTGGGCTCTGATGGCAGGGATCTTAGGTAGGCCTCAGCCAGGAAAGGGTCGAGGCATGGCACCCAACTCCAAGCTGAGGGCTGATGCAGCTTCCACATCTGCGGTGAACAGAGCCTCATGAACCTATGGGACACCATCAAATATACTAATATACACACTGTAGGAGGCCCAGAAAGAGAAGGAAAAGACTAAGGGGCATAAACAATATTCAAAGAAATAATGGCTGAAAACACCCCAACCTTAATGAGAGACATCAATAAATACATCCAAGACTCTATGAACTCCAAACAGGAGAAACCTAAATAGATCCACACCACCACATATTGTCACCAAACTGTTGAAAGCCACAGATAAAGAGAATTCTGAAAGTTGCAAGACAGAAGCAATGTATCACAGACAAGGAAACCTCAATAGGACTAATGCCAATTACTCATTGGAAACTACGGAGAGAGGAAGGAGTGGTACAACATATTTAATGTGCTGAAAGCAAAACTAAAATGGCAACTAATAATTTCTTCCCTGGAAAAACTGTCTTTCAAACATTAGAGAGAGATTAAGACATTCCCAGGTAAACAAAAACGAGGAAGTTTGTCACCGCTAGACGGGCCCTACATGAGATGCTAATGAGAGCACTGTAGGTTGAAAGGAAAGGACAGTAGACAATAGATCCAAGCCACATGAAGAAATAAAGAAATCTGAAAAGGGAAATGACATGGGGAAAGATAAATGCCAATACCATTGTATTTTGGGTTTGTAGCTCCACTTTTTACTTCCTACAGGATCTAAAAGGCAGATGCATAAAATGGAATGATAAAGCAGTAATTTTGGATTCATGTATGAACATGTGATTTATGACAAGAACTACATGAAGGTGGGGGAATGCAGGGGAATAGGAATATAGTTTGTGTATACTGTTGAAGTTTAGTTGTTATCAGAGCAAATGAAGTGTTATAGCCCCATAGTAACCACTAAGAAAATTTCAGAGAATATGCAAACTCCCTGTGGCAGTCCGAAATTATTTTATAAATCCACAAAAGAGAAAGATTGTTTTTGAGCTAGTTTATAACAAATAATTCCCTTTCATAAAACCCAGCACATTTCTGTTACTGTACATCAGCAGCCGTTTGGCAGCTAAAACATTCCTAAAGACAGAAAGTAGCGTATAGGTTGCCAGGAGCAGGGAATGGAGAATATAATGCAAAATGGCTGTGGCCTCTCTGAGGAAATAGGAAAGGTGGTAAATGAAGGAGTGATGGAAACATTGTGAATTTGATGAGTGTCACTGAATGGTATGCTAGGTAGCAGGTGAGTTGGGAAAGTTTATGCTTTATATCTGTTGTCATGATTTTAAGAAAGGAGCAACTAAAGAGAATATGACAATTAAAGGTCATATATGATCAGGGACAGGATCTAGTCAAGGAGGAGTAAAGGCTCAAATGACATTACTGAGATATATGAAAAAATGGAATATAGATTGTAAGCTTTACATCAATGTTAAAGTTCTTGAACTTGAGAACTTCATTTAGGGTGGTTATATAAGTGAGTATCCTTGTTCTTACAAATGCACATGACAATATTAAATGTTCAAGGATCTTAATGTAAACAAGCTACACTCAGGTGTTCAGAAAATAAATTGATAACTAGATTAAGATAAAAGGATTGAAGGATGGATACATAGAATGAGGAAAATGTTAATCTTGGAGATCTGGGTGTCTGGGGGAGGAAATGGTACTTTGCAGTTCTTTGTATGTGGTCTGTCATGAAAGTTTGGAAGTATATCAGACTAAAAATTTTTTTAAAAATTCAGGAGGTAGGCTGTCCCAGGGATAGTTTCATGGCTCAACAAAAGGCATTAACTATCCAGGGAGGAAAAAGACAATAATGAAGAGAGCTATTTTAATGTGACCCATACACAGCCATGATTTGGACTGAATGTTTGCTGGTAACCATCCTTACATGGAAACATCTGCCTGCTGATAAGTTCCCTAGAGTTTTAGCAGGTGAATTTATGTAGGAAATAAAATTCCAAGTGCTTTTTCCTGCATAAGAAATTAGGAGAAAGAATAAAAAGAGAGCTCACTTACCACTTGCCATTTAGGGAGCCTAAGTGAATTCATTCTTGCATTGGGATAATATACCTTCCCCACCTTCCCTCTGTTTCCTCAGCGTTGGGTTTGCAGGTGCCCAGGAAGTGTTGGAGCCTGCATCTGTGCCACATGTCTGCAGGCATGTTCTGGTGTCCAAGAGCAGTGCATGGCTCCAACAGTCTATAAAAGCAACCCACTGACTTTAGAATACACTGCAGGGAAGTGGGCTTGGCCCAGTGGTTAGGACATCTGCCTGTACATGGAAGGCCCGCGGTTCAAACCCTGGGCCTTCTTGACCCTTGTGGAGCTGGCCCATGTGCAGTGCTGATGTGCACAAGGGGTGCCCTTCCACACAGGAGTGTTCCTTACGTGGGGGACACCATGTGCAAGGAGTGTGCCCTCTCAGGAGAGCCGCCCAGCATGTAAGAAAGTGCAGCCTGCCCAAGAATGGTGCTGCACACACGGAGAGCTGACACAACAAGATGACGCAACAAAAAGAGACACAGATTCTGGTGCCACTGAAAAGGATAGAAGCGGTCACAGAAGAACACAGTGAATGGACACAGAGACCAGACAACTGGAGGGGAAAGGGAGAGGAATAAATTTAATTTTTTTTAATTTAAAAAAAGCATACATTGCTATTTCTCATATCCACGCCCACTTCTGAGGGCACACACTCCTCTCCTTCAAATAGATGTGCTAAAATGGAATTAATCCTGATAGTCTCAGAAGAAAGTGACCTACAAATTCAAGCTACAGTACAGAACATTAACTGTTATTTCAGTCACCACCCTGCAGATCATTCATCATCACGGTGATCCTGACCCCAGACTGGTCTACACATTAAACAATTGGCCCAACACTCTTCCCATTTTCAGAAGCCCCTCTCCTCTGACTTCTGTATCATTAAGAAACTGTTGAATAACTTCAAGTTCTTTTCTCAATGTTCTTTCCATCTTCTTGCCCTAACTGAAATGTGACTGTGCCCTGAGGTGTTTGCTTTTCCTGCAGTCCAACTTTTCATCTGTACCTAAAGTCACTTGGCTTATTTCATTAATTTTTATAGCTTTGTAGGTCTCTTTTTTTGCATTTTTATCTCCAGTCCTGAACTCCTGTGTTTCCTACATGATATCTACACGTGATAGGCATCTCAATCAAAGAGTTTGAGGCAGAATTTTTTATTTCCCTCCCTCTAGTCTTCTCCTTCTCAGGAAACGGCCCCATTATCCACTTAGTTTGTCATATAATAAACCTAGTATCTGAGTATTTCTGCCCTGTTCTCACCCATATCCCACATCCAATCCATCTACAAGTGCTATCAGCTCTTGCTTTTTAAGAGACAGTACATTCCTACCAGCCATGTTTTATGAGGTTTCCAATTTCTCCACTTAGCAACACTTACTTTCCTTTTTACAAAATGATAGCTATTCAACTGAGTATGAAATGGTACCTCCTGGTGGCTTTGATTTGCTTTACCCTAATGACTAATGATGTTCAGCATTGCTTTAATGTGCATATTGGATGTTGGTATATCTCCATGCAGG
The DNA here is from genome assembly GCF_030445035.2 of Dasypus novemcinctus. Lineage (NCBI taxonomy): Eukaryota > Metazoa > Chordata > Mammalia > Cingulata > Dasypodidae > Dasypus > Dasypus novemcinctus. Next base: position 177,959,351 of record NC_080704.1, read on the forward strand.
AATGTCTATTCAAATGCTTTGCTCATTTGTTAAAATATTGGACTATTTTGGTTTATTGTTGAATTGTAAAGGTCTTTATATATTCTGGATACAAGTCTTTTATCAGACATATCATTTTCAAATATTCTCTCCCATTCTATGTGTTGTCTTTTCACTTTCTTGATGGTATCATTAAAAGAAGAAAAGGTTTTAATTTTGATGCAGTCCCCTTTATTTTGTCTTTGTTGCTTGTTCTCTTAGTATCATAGCTAAGAAACCATTGCTTAACCCACTTCCATATGTTTCTTATCTCCATATCCCTGGCCCAAAACTTTCCAAGACTTTTCTTTAAACAGATATTTTTGTGACCACATGTTATGTGCCAGGCCCTCTTCAAAGTACTGAAGATAAAATGATTAACAGCTAGCGTGTGGCAGAGATTGCTACCTGCTCCCCAATATTCAGGCTCTTCTCTTATAGAAAGAGTACATTTCACAGCCACATTTGCAATTATATATGGCTTTGTGAGTTCTTGCCAGTGCAATGTGAGGGGGTTAATGTGTGCCTCCTGTAAGCCTGGACTACAAATATTTCCCATGGGCCCTTCTTCATGCTCTTTTCTGCATCAGCTGTTGCAAGAGAAATAAATCACTTCAGAAGTCTTGGAAGGGCTCGCAAAAAAATGTCTTCAAGGGAGTTCGGATAAGGATTAAAGATGGATGTGAATACTTAGCATGATTCCTGTTCAATAAATGTTACTTCTGTAGCTATTATTTGGGTCTATGTGTGCCCAAGTAATTAGCAGGGGTAGAAGAGAAGTAAGAATTCCCCACGTCATTCAGCACATAAATAGTGTACCTAGGACTGCACTCCTGTAGACCAAGCCTCAGACTTGATGAAGTTGGCAGTCTTTCTGCACAGTTGATCTATTGCTGTACAAAAGTAATTCTAAACAAACTTAAATAATATTGAAAGGACTATAATTTGGGAATTTCTGATCTCATAAATGAAGATGAAACCAAAAGCAAAGTAAGAACCTTGGTTATAATGGTTATGACATGTTTAAATGGTGGATAGAACATCTTCCACGTGTGTAACACTGGTGTATAAAAGCTCTGTAACAAAAGGTCTGACTCTATCTTTCATGTTGGATTTCTGACAGCTTTTCAGCCTCACCCTTCCCTCTTCCCTTACGTCAATATCTGGTCAAGCTGATAAGAAAGCCCAGATGCTCCCTGCTTTAGGGCCGGCGGGAAGTTCAAACCACACAAGCCCTAGCTCACATGCAAGAGCACTTACCCCAGCCTCACACACGCATCGCCATAAAAACCAAGCCAGTCTTGTTTCGCTGCTCTCAAGACATCACATTCTTGTACCTGATGGGAAAACTGCTATTCCCAGGAAGCCTCATGTGAGTAGTCAATCCTTTCATACTCTCTAGGTGCATGATGCATAGGGCATCATCTTGTCCACAGCAGTTGGGGCTATGGGAGGATGTCTAAGCACTGTCCACCACCACTGGGAGGCTTTTTATGTCTTTCTCTTGATAACTGACTTTTTTGCCTGTTGAAGAGCATTCACTATGAGGTAGTTCCTGATGGCTATCTTGTGCTTTGAACTATGCAACTTTGTGCTGCCTTCGCTGAGTTCTACCAATCTTCTCTCATAGATTTAACCAATTGAAGCTGGAAATATGGTGTGGAATTGGAACGTTCTTTAAAGTAGCCCAGGATTATGTGCTCAAGCCCTGACCAATCTGCAAATGACAGATTGAATCGTGTGCCTCAATTCCAGCATAAACTGTCCCTGGCACTAAGCAAAAGGGATCAACTTTTACCTTGTAACATTTGCTGGTGTGTCTCAGCCTGCTGTTCACCCCATTCTATAGAGAGCTCAAGGGAATGACCAATATCCTGTGCAAAGCATGGGTCTATCAGGTCTTCCTCACTCATGTGGAGGAAGAACAGGTGCAACGTGGCACTCAGAAGTCACACTCCTAGGACTTTGGAAAGTGTTTCTACCGCTTCTACCTATACCTCTGTCTCCAAAAGAGATCCTGATCCTCACAGTCATAGGAAAAACACGCTGACAGCCCTGTGGCATAACCCAGGTGTTAATTCAACCATTGGCATGGGGGGGGGGGTGCCCATAACCTTACCAATACTGGTCTGAAGCTCTCTGGAATAAGAAATTTATCAATATCAGCAGTATGGGGGACACTCCCTCCAAAGTATACCCAGTAACCACACACACCCAGATAAACACACACACACGCACATACCCACACACACACAGGAAGAGTTGCCTGATGGTAAGTCAAGTACTGAATGGTCTTCAAGACCATTGTTGGAGGGAAGTGGGAAGATTCACATCATCACTGAGACCTAAATATCACCACATTAGCTCAAAGGGGTTTTACATGAAACATCCAAAATTCTAGGTAATAGCGAAGAATGAAAGAGAACAGAATTGACCACTGAATGAGGGTGGCCATGGGGAAAGACGCAGAGGGAAACACCCTCACTCTGCGTGTGAACCACCAACAATTGAACCACGGGGGACAAGGGGGAGGTGACAGGCTCGTTTGGAAGACTTTTTAGGGGATATTGCTGAAATTCCCCCTTTCTCTAACCAAAGCACATTGGCATTCTCTGCATCCCTTCCCCCACTGCTAAGTAAATGTGCTTTATGATGTCTCAGGCATCCTAGACTACCATTGACTGGGGACAAGGCCTTGCTGACAAGCAAAGCTGATTTTGTGGTTTTTCACTGTTCTGGGTACTTATATACTGGAAGGTCAGGAGTACTGGGGGAGGCCACTATTGTCTACACCATGGCAGAAGTGACCAGTAAACAAGACAAGCCTAATACAGATACAGGAAACCTCATCATGAGCACAAAGGAATAAACTACATGCACCAGAAGGACAAAGAAGACTGACTGTTTAATGAAGACCTAAGAAATTAACAAGGTCAGATGACCCTACTCATCCTCCTCCTTTTATTCCCCATTGATTCCCCACCTCAGCATTCCCACTGTCCTTGCCTGGTATAAACCCCCTCCTCAGCACACACCCCTGATTACAAAGCTTTCTTACCATCCCTGTCCCCAACTACTCCTTCCCAAAATAATGCCCTCCTGGGCTCACTCTTTCTCTATCAGGTGAAGAAGATAATCATGAAGGTAAAACTCAACCTTCAACAGAATTCACAAAAGCATTGGACAACAAAACATCCCCAAATATTGGTCATCTATCACAGGGTGAATAAGAGAAAGAATCAGATTAGGGCTAACCAGAAAGAAGAAACCCTGGAGAACTGTGCCAGTCCAAGTAAAGTCCTGTGCCTCGTAGAGCCCAGAGGCCTCGAACTACCCAGTGTGTCTCCAGAAGAGACACCAAAGAATATGTAATGTGAATAGAGACTGAGTCGTACACAATAGGGTACACTTATAGTGATAAAGTTAAAATAAACAAGTTGTGAAAAATTTATCTTTGCAGGAGCTGTAAGTGTCTCACTGTGGGTTCTCTGATGGTGGGAAAGGTGGAAGGAAGAGAAGAGTCAGGTGTGAGAGGAGGGAGGGAGGTGGGCTCCTGAAGGGTTAGGGGCAGACCATCCAGACATTGCAGATCAGTACTGAGTCAGGATTGAGTATTGAAGAAAAATTCCTCCTTCAAACTTGAGTCCCTGAACAAGCAGAAAAAAACTTGGTGCTTGTGTATTTTGGAGAGGAGAGAAAGAGAAAGGTGACATCAAGGGTTAGATTGCCAGAACCCAGTGGAGGGGAGATGTTTTGTTATTTGTGTGTGGATTGGCAGTATGTAACAGAATCCGACTCCATTGGTGATGGTTGACTTCTGACAGAGTTTAAACCTCACCCTTCCCGATCTCCTCTGCCCTACTTCTGCACAAACTGAGAAGAAAACCTTTGTGTCCCCCACCCACCCTTGGCGTTGGCAGGGGATTCAAATCATGGAATGCCCTTCACACAGGAGTGCTTACCCAGCCCCGTCCTCAAACCACAATAAAAGCCCAGGCTGGTCTCCTTTCCTTGCTCTCTCAAGTCATTTCAGGCCTGCTTGAGCCTCCTGCCCTGCTCACCTTAGACACCTCCATTACCTCAGGAATCAACCTTGTCATGCCCTCTTGGTGTACGTGGGGTCCATCAGTCTCAACTTCCGAACAAAATTTGGGGTGGGGGTCCAACTGCCTCTGTGAGTGCCCTGAACAGTTGAGGCTGAGAGCAACAGTCCTAGACAGTGGCCACTGCCACTGGAATCTTTCTTCTCTTGCTTTGGCTTCCTATCATGCTTGTTGCCTGCTGGCTAGCTTGCTCTTTAAGCTGTGCTATGCTGCACTGCATTGCTTAGTCCAATGGAGCCTCTGTTACAGATTCTGCCGAATTTAGTTGTCAGTTTTAAGAATTCGCTAGTTCTAACAGATAGGAATATGAACCTTGGGTCGGGTGTCTCTGCTGGGACCTCTCTGTATTTTTTGGAGGAAACTGTTTGATGCTAAGGCCCCAGGGAAGGAGGACATCCTATAACCAGTTGTTTGTCTGTCTCGGCCATTCATTGGCCCATGGATCTACGGTGAACTCAGGGGAAAGGCTATACCTTGGGTAAGACAGAGACACCAGGACCCTTAAATATCTTCACTGCTGCTGCTGTGCATGCATCTCGTGCATTAAGATCTTGAGCCTCAGGGCTACATGAAGATACACCCACCGCATCCCTGCCCAACCACACAGGGGTTCATTCAACCTAACTGAAGTCCAGGTCTCTAAGAACACCGTGTAATAATAATAAAAGGTGCAGTCTTCAATGAAGAGAGCACTTTTGAGTGTATGCACAAAATAAAAATGTTCTACATTCAAAAGCAACAAAAGGCTAAATCTCAGATGATTAAGGTCACTAAGATCCCTTATCTTGCTCACAAAGGCTTCCTTCCCTCCCCTCCCCTCATACAGTACTGACCTCCCTTCCATCCTCTCACAAAAGCCTTCCCTCACACACCTCCCACTTGTGAAGGACTTAACTCCCTTATCTCACTTCAAGGAATACTAACTTTCCTCACTTTCCCTCACAAAGTCTTTCATTCCCTTAATTCCTCTTTCAAAGTCCTCCCCTCTCTCCCCTGCTTTCACGAAGTACTAAGCTCCTGGCTCAGTACCTAACTGATGAACAAAATCTGAGATGGCTCTTTAAAACAGCAAAACACAAGTGTCAGCTGACATAGTTGTTTGAAAAGTGAAGAGAGCACAAATACACAAAACAAGAAAAATGGGTAGATAACAGATTGAGAGGAAATTGTGTGACCTATAAGACAATACATACTCAATTCTACAGATATCTGTTTAGGAAAACAGAGAAATCTTTACTTTTTAAGGAAAACATAAATTAATTAACCCCAGTAAAGAGAAACTCTTTTTGGGTATTGTTCAAAAGCAACCCTATAAAAAGCACTAGGTTAAATGAATTCAGAGAGAAATTCAACAAAATCTTTTAAGGTACAGGTAACTCCAATGTTATTTAAGCTTTTCACCCATGGGATTTATTTGAGGAATGCAAGGATGGTTAAATATTAGAAAATCTATAAATATAATTCATCATTTTTGTAGACAAAACTGAAAAGTCACGTGATCATCTCTGTAGATGTTGAAGAGATCATTAGTAAAATTCAGTAGCCATTCTTGCTTTAAAAAAGAAAACTCTCAATAAAATCAGATTGGGGTAAACTTCCTTAACATGATACCTTTATATCAACCCAAATTTTAGGACTATGATTAATGAGAAAATCACTAAAAGGATCCCTATTAAAATCTTGGACAAAATAAAGTTATCCTTTATCAACACTATAATTCAACCTTCTTCTGAGGGTAGACCATAAAATCAGACAAGAGAAAGATATATGCATAAAAATCTAAAGGAGGTGGTAAAAGTATCATTATTTGAGGATGATGTGATGGTTCACCTATAAAACACAATGGAATCCAACCAAAAAAAATATTACAAATGATAAGAGAAACTAGTAAAGTGGCCTAGTACATAACTGATGTGCACAATTCAAGGGTCTGCACAAATACAAGCTATAACTAGTAAAGGTAAACAAAATGCCATTTACAATGATAATAAAAACTATAAAGTATCCAGGAATGCATTTAACAAGAAAATGGGCAAGGGAAATCTTTAGAAGCTTATTAAGGGATACAACAATAAGCCTTGAACAAATTAATATTAGTAATATGTGTTATTTAACCCAACCATATCCAAAACATTATCATTTCAACATGTAAGCAGAATAAAAGGCACTAATGAGCTATTTTACACTCTTTACTGACAAGTCTTTGAAATCAGATATGTACACTTACATCTCAATGGGGACTGGGCACAATTCAAGTATTCAATAGTCACATGGTGATGGGACAAGCACAATCAAACATTGCTGATGGGCAAAAAAATGTACATAATCTACTGGAAAATGAATTTGGCATTTTCTATCAACATTTAAATACATCATTTGACCACAAAATTTCACTTCTAGGAAATTATCCCAGAGAGTTTGTTCTGGGGCATTCAGGATTTTCATATCTTTGCTCATATGACAACTTGAGTCCAGAAAAGTATAAATGGTGTTTTTTTAAGGAGGTACTGGAGATGGAAACCAGGAACTCCTCCATGGGAAGCAAGTGCCTAACCACTGAGCTCCACATGTTCACTTTGACCACATTGTTGCTTTAATCATTGAAATTTGTAACAATTGTTTCAATTCACATTTCTTTGATTTTGACCAAGACTGGTTTTTGTTCAATATTTTTATTAGTTATTTTGCTTCTTCCTCTGGGAATTGTCTTTTCATGTTCTTTGTTCATTGTACTTTTATGTTTCAATGAGTAGAAATTTTTTTACCCACTTAGATAAAGTTTATAAATTGGAAGGATAGTATTATTTTGGTTTTTAGATGGATAATATATTTCCCAATTGACTTGCCTTCATTTTTATGCAGAGAAATCTATTAATTTTCCTTTGTGATCTCTTTCCTTGCTCCAGGAGTTTCATTCGGCCTTGAAAAAGCTGTATATTCATTTATATTTTACTCTTTATCTAAAAATTATTTAGCTGTGAGGATCCGACTTTATTTTGCTTGGTTTCTCCAAATACCCTTACGGATTCCCCAGCACCATTTATCAGAGAACATTTGCTTGCTGACTTGTGGATGGCAGCGTCATATGTTAAATTTTCACCCGTAATGGGGTGTGTTTGTGAACTTTCTATTCTCTTCCATCAATCTATATGCTGAGTCATCTGCCAATACCACTCTGCTGGAATTATTTTACCCCTTCGTAACTGGTAGGAGAAGTCCTGACTAACAGCAATTCTTTTTCACAAATTTCCTGGCTCATCTGAAACATTTGTTCTTTCAGTTGAGCCATAAAAGCTCTTTCTTGGTTTAATAAAAAGATAATATTTTGGTCTTGTTTGCCTAGAATCTATAGATTAACTTAAGAAGAATGGACTTCTTTACAGCGCTGAGTCGTGCCTTCTTAAAAAAGGGGATACGTCTCTTCGTGATCCAGGTCTCCATTTGTGCCCCTCAGAAAAGCTCTGAAGTTGTCTTTCTATAGGTTCCATTCACTTCTTGTTAAGGCAATTTTACATCCTTGTTGCTGTTGCATACAAGATATTCTCCCATTGCCACTTCTAACTAGTTTGTCCCCTGGAATGTAAAAGTGCTATTGATTTTCGCATTACTTATTTTGTCGTAGATAAATATATTGGCTGTTCCTCTTAGCTCTAGTAGATTTTTGGTTGATTCTCAGGTTTTCTAGAGAGGCAATCATATTCATGAATAAGGATAATTTTTATCCCTTCCTTTCTTATAGTTAGGCCTACGACATCTATTTTCTGCCTTATTGCATGTCCAGAATTTTGACAAAAATGTTACATGAAACTTGTGGAAGTGGTCTCCCTCTCTTATTCCTCATCAGAGTGGGAATGCCTCTCATGCTTGAACGACAAATATGAAGTTGGCCAACTAGTTTTAAAACAGGTATCTTTATTAATCATTTAAAGAAAGTATACCCACTTATGCATAGCTATCAATGTATCAATGAGATGGATTATAATGTTGACGAACTATGCTATTTCCATCATTCATTCAATCCATATTTACTAAGTTCCAGGTGAGCAAGACAGACAAAATATCTGGCCTCATGAATCTCACATTTTAGTAGCGGGAGACAGCTAATAAACAGATAAACGAAACTATATTTATGATCATTTCAAAAACTGATAAGTGCTGAGAAAATAAAACGACAGAATATGGGGCGAGTCAAGGTGTGATATTTTAAAATAAGTGTTATGGGTCAAAGTCAGAAAGACTTTAAACTATGCATTGGGATACTCGTCATCTTTTTCTATGTTTTTTTTAATAAGATAAAAAATACCTGTTTCTTGAAGACTTGAGGAAACTTACTCATGAAACCATCTGGGCCTGCTATCTTTAGGGAAGGAAACCTGGTTACTGTTTAAATTTCCTCTCTAGTTTTAATGTAACCAAATTCTCTACCTCTTCTTAAGTCAACTTTGGAAATTAATATGTTCCTAAAATTTGTCTATTTCATCTAGATTAAATTTTTTGCACTTAATCTCCATCCCTTTCTCAGTGCTAATCTTAATTACTTGTGTTTTATCTTTGTTTCTAAATCAGATAAGTCAGATGTGTGTGAACTTCATTGGTTTGGGAAATCTACATTTTTCCTATCTCAAAATTTCTGCTTTGCCTTCACCACTCTGAGTGGTATGAGGTAGAGGGGTCTGAGTCATTCTATTTGAACATGATAGGATGAATGACGCCTGTTCCTAGTAAAGGATCCGGAGATTCTCCAAGCCCCTCCAGGACGTGTACTGGTTTTCTATTGCTGCGTAACATATCTCCATAAACTCAGAGGCTTAAAGCAAAACCCATTTATTATTTCACAGTCTCCATGGGCGAGGACTCCAGGCACAACTCAGCTGGGTGTTCTGCTCAGGGTCCCTCAAGACTACAAGGAAGGTGTTGGACAAGGTGGGCGTCTTATCTGAGGCCTGGGGTCTCTTTCTCACTCACATGGTGGTGGGCAGAATTCATTTCCTTTCCATTGTGGGACTTAAGGCAGTGACTCGCACAGGCCAGCAGGAGAGTCTGTGAGCATAGAGATGTCTAATTATGTCAGGCCCACCCAGGATGAACGACCTTCTAAATAAGCCAAAGTCAAAAAACTTAGGTGCCTTCACCTTCTAAATCACACAGCTAAGGGGCCATCACCTTCTATATCACACAGCTTAAGGATCTTCACCTTCTACATGACACAGCTAAGGGACCTTCACCTTCACCATTACATAACTTAGGGACTTCCACCTCCTACATCGCACAGCTAAGGGGCCGTCACCATCTACACTACACAGCTTAGGGAACTTCCCCTTCTATGTCACACAGCTAAGGGCACATCACCTTCTATATCGCACAGATTAGAAATTTCCACGTTCTACATGACACAGCTTAAGGACCTTCGCCTTCTACATCACACAGCTTAGCGGCCTCCACCTTTTCCATCTTCACATCTCCAAAATCCCTTCCCCTTTCCCACATAACACAGCCTAAGCATGCGTGTGCCGTCCATCATGGTCACATAGCAGGGGAGGTCATCATACGGGATGGGCACTCCAGGGAGTAGGAATCTTAGAATTCTGCTCCCCATCATCGGTAGGGCTGGGAGAAAGAAAGATCAAAATTACCATTTCTCCCTTATCTGCTCTTGTACCACTGTTTTTTATAGTTTGAGGCCTTGCTGGTTTTCTCATGACAACCAAGTTCAGATGAGCGCTGTGTGCTCATCCACATACCTGGGAGGTAGGTGGCCACTAAGAAGCCAGCGAGGGGTATTGTGCAGCAGATTGGGACACTTAGGCTCCATCATGTGCTGCATTCTTTACCACTCTTCCCCACCTCTTTCCCTCTCAGTCTTTCACACTGTGACTCATCACTCCTCTGGGCACAGCTACGAGACACCTGGCTGCTCTTGATTTCTGTCTGTTCTGTTCACCTGGAGTCGGACATACGGGACAACAAGAGGCAGCTGTTTGGAGCAGTTGATTTAGAGCAATCAAGCCCCAATGCTCAAATCATAGCACGAACGTCTTGAGAACTCTTCTAAGTGAGTATGGGTGTTTCCACTCCAATTGCTCCTAATCCTCTTTTAAATCTGTTCCGTTTGCTGTCCTGAGATGTGTGACCACTTGCTCAGAAGTTCAGGTTTGAGTAATTGTGCTGCATGATATCAAAGGTGTTCCCAAGAGCACAAAACTGTGTAAACCAGAGCCCCCGTGTGGTATAAACTACAAACTCCATTGTGAGGGTGTCGATGAGTTGTGGTGACAGAGCTTTATACTCGTCCCCCTCAGGTCCCAACAACACTCCACCTAAACAGAAATCATAACCCAGTGCTCATGTCTGCTGGTCATGGCCTCCCGGCCTCCATGATAGTCTGCTCCAACCAGTTCAAGTCAGGGTGCTGGAAGAAGACAGAGGGGAGGCCACACTGCAGAGTGCCTAAGAGCATGTGCTCCGGAGCTTGAGCAGGGATCTGGTTGTAGTATCTTCCATCGAGCGCTGTGTGGCCTGCAGCCAATATTTTAACAGCTCTGGACCCAGGTTTCGTCATCTGTGGATTGGGAAGTGTAAGAGTACCTACCTGGCTGGGTTGTCATGAGAAGTGACTGAGTAGATGTAAGCCAGCTGCTTACCACAAGGCCCCCTTCAAAGGCAATGCCGGGTCAGCGATGGCATCACCATTTCATTGTATTATTCCTGCTCTCACTGCAATTGTTTCCAGTCCCTGTGGCTGCCCAAGAAATTACTCCCAGATCTCAGTGGCTGAGACAACGCTGTGCCCGCCTGTTTTGTAGGTGAGGCACTGAGACGGGATGGTGGAGACGGGCTATCTGGGGCCTCAGGTGGAACGCACACGCCTGTGGGACGCACTCGTCTTGGGGCCCATTCACTCACCTGGCTATTCCCCAGCTGGGACGATGCCAAGGCTGGGAGCCCCGGGGCCTCTCCAGGAAGCTTGGCTTCCTCACCACAGGGCGGCCTCAGTGGGACTTCCTCCAGGGAGGATCCCAGAGCAGGAGCTCCCGCCAGCACGCCGGAAGCTGCGGCAGCGCCTTTCATGGCTCAGACTGGGAGTCACAAGGCATGCCACTGGCTGTTCTTCCTCCCAGGAGCCCTCACAACCAGTTACAGCTCGTGTTCACAGGGGTGGAGACAGGGACCCCGCGTCCCCTGGGAGTCAGGCACGCCATGGGCCATGGTGTAGACGAGCACATGGAGTGGGGCCGTTCTGGAGAAAGCGCCGTGCCACACTTCTCTACCATTTTCACATGGCTCTGCCTAGAAATCCTCATGAATATGTTCTCACTTTTTCTAGGAAGGCTCTTTTTTCAGTTAGCAAAGAAGCTGTGACTTGGAAACGAAGTTGATACACCAGGAGCCCCACATGGGTTTTGAACAGGCACCAATTTTTCTCTCCACTGGGCTTACAAGAATAGTGACTTTCGCCGTGAAATCGTAACCCATGCTTCTTGTGCCACCGAGTACTGTAGCCTTCAGTTATGCGTTTTGTTCCTATGAGAAGTGTCAGGAACCCTGTATCATTTGATCCAATGAATAATTCCCACCCAAAGGAGAAGGTGAAAATGCTATCACTTCCTCCAGCCTTCATTTCCTCATCTATAAAATGGGGATGAAAACAGCACTTCCTTCCCAGGGTTACTATGGAGATTGAATGAATACATACAGATATGTTCAAGACAGTGCCTAGCAGAGAACAAGATGCTGGATAACTTGTCAGGACCGACGCCACGAGCAGGACCAGTGGTCAAAATTTGTAGGGGAGGAAGGGTCTGAGAGGGGTCATGAAAAACGTCATGAACGCTTTGTGTTCTTAATCCACCTGCCAAGAAGCCAACTTCCCAGTCGTGGGAGACAGTTCACGAGTGTTGGTCGAATAACTATTTGAACTTCTTGGAGAAGCTTGAGCATTTGAAATGACAAGCCAAAGGAGACTTATTAAGGTAGCTGGCACAATTGATCCTGAGCATCAAGAGGAAAGAGAATCGCTGCTACACTAGATAAATGTATTAACTGTTCCTTTTAGCTTTAGTAGATTTTCAGTTGATTCTCTACGGTTTTCTAGAGAGGCAATCATATTTATTAATAAGGAAAATTTTTCTCCCTTCCTTTCTTATAGTTATGCCTACTACATCTATTTTCTGCCTTATTGTTTGGCCAAAATTTTGACAAAAATGTTAAATGACACTTTTGGAGGTGGGGCTCCCTCTCTTATTCCAGATCAGAGTAGAAAGGTCTCTAGTGCTTGAACGTTAAATGCGAAGTTGGCCAAATTGTTTTTAAAAAGGTATTGCTTATTAATGATTTAAAGAAAGTATTCTCTGTGTATAAGCTTGTGCTCAGGTTCAGGTATGCTGGTGGTGATGCTAATCTTATGGAAAAAGGTGGAAATTTCCTTTTTGATACTCTGCAACAAATTAACATAGGAGCTATCTCTTGCCTAAAGGTTTGATAGAATTAGCTGGACTGATTGCCTTCTGCTGAAGCAGAACTTTGACTCTATTTCTTCATTGTTTTATTGATTGGTCTACTTGGTTTTCCTACTAACTTTTGAGTTATATTTATAGAGTCATACTTTTCCAGGAAGTTTCCCATTCCATCTAGATTTTAAATTTTATTGTCAAAAAATCATACAGGGTGATTTCTTGAGTTTTTTAAAGTTCCTCCATATTTTAATTTCCATCATTAAATTGTCTTCTCATTTGTAACACTGTCAACTTGCCTGTTACTTCTTTATTTATATTGATGGTCTCCTCAAAAAACCAGTGCTTGGTTTCATTGACCAGTCCTACTGGGCTTTTTAATAATTACTCTTTTCATCCTAATTATTTCTTTCCCTTCTATGTTCTGCTATCGCGTTGCTATTATTGTCGTTTTTCTAACTTCTTGAGTTGAATGCTTCTTTCCTTTATTTTCATACCTTTATATTAATTAATAAAATGTTTTAAGTACTTTTTATTCCCTCTAGATATGACTTTGGCTCTCATAGGTTTCTTTTCTGTTTCTTTTCATTTGTATCGATAGCTGCTGATAGGTCTCTTTTCTGTTTCTTTTCATTTTTGTCAATATCTGGGTTATGCTGCCGTCTGAAAAAATAACTTAGATAGCTTTCCATCTTTGAAGAGATCAATAGGATGGCAATTGTCTATTCCATGGACTTTCAAAGAGAAACTTGTCCCCAAAACTTATAAACCTGGAATCTTTTTAGGGGAAATTCATTTGATACATTTTGAATTTTGGTACCTGAAAACTGAGAAATGGAATGCCATGTAGGTTTAATTTGCATTTCTAAATTAGGAGTGATGACCATTTTTTCTTATTTTTAAGGGCCATTTATATCTTTTTCTGTGAATTTCTGTCCACATCTTTCATTCATTTTTCTATTGCATTATTGTTGATTTCTTTTTGCAATGAGCATCAATTAATTTAAAACAAAAATCAATCAGTTAGGATAGCTATATACCTACCCACGTATGCATAGCTATCAATACAGCAATGAGATGGATTATAATGTGAGGAACTGCACTATTTCCGTTATCCATTCAACCCATATTTACTTAGCGCCAGGTGAGCAAAACAGACAAAATATCTGGCCTCAGGAATCTCTCATTTTAATAGAGGGAGGCAGGTAATAAACATAAAATATATTGATGAGCTTGAAATTGGCTGTGCTAGGAGTATTCACAGGATGGAACTCTGCAAAGGCTACTAATCAGGGCTCATCCCCACCCCTTCCCGAGACTCCAGCGCACCACTAGCTCCAAGGCACACTTTTGAAATAGCCGGTGCTCTCGAGAGGGTCTGTGTGGCTCTGCAGCCAATACTCACAGAAGAAACTTCCTGATACTTGGATCACGGTAGGACAGTGTGTTCCCGGACCCCACACGGCAGTCAGGAGGTTCCTGACTTCTCTTCCTCTTGTGGCCCACCTCCCTTAGCAGGGCAGTTCTGGGGGGTTCTGCGACTTATTCCCAGAACCTCAGACTACATTCCATTCTTACAGCTCTTTAACTGATAGATTTATGCACCTTGTTTTCTGTGTTCAACTATTCAGGGAGGTTATGTTATTGGAAAATGAACCCTGATACATAAAATGATGTCTGCATACACACACACACAGATACATACACATGGAAACAACAGGAAATAAATGGCATACTCCCACCTGCTTGATTAAAGTTTAAAGAAGGAAAGACTATCTACAGAGATGTAAGGATGTGAAAGGGACCAGTAAGCACCAGTGAGCTGACTCTTACTGGCCTCATGAGAGCTGGACTGTAAACTGTCAGAAAGTTTGTGACTTGGTTGTTCAATGCAGTCGTTCTTAAAATGCCAACTACATAACCTTATGATCAACTCGCTTATATTAAAACAAAGCTGGTAAATAGTCAAAACTACTCGCTTTATAATTATTTTTCCACGTTTTAGTGTTATCTGTGCTCTGGGGATTATTTCCATCTCTTGTGTCTGTATGGTTGAAATACTGTGTAATGGTAAGTGAATGAGCACTGGGAGACTGAGGGGTAACAGTCCCTGGTAGTACAAAAGGCTCCAATGTGATCTTTCTGAGAAGTGGTTCGCTTTGCACCCTGAAGCTTCAAAGGCTCCCTAGTGCCCTCGTGCCTCCAGGATCATGTCCAAGCCCCTTACCCTGGCCCGCGGTCTCCAAGGGCTCCTCCTCTCATCTCTCATCGACCCAGCAGTCTTGGCAGACACTGTCCCTCGCCCTGCGGCGCCTCGTCCGTCCTCGCCTTGTGGACAGGTCCTACATCCCCACTCTAGTCCCTGCCTCTCCAACCTGCCCTGTGGTCTGCAAGTCTCTGAGGGCGCCCCTCGCGTCCCAGGTCCACCACTGGACCCCAGGCCTGCTGCTCAAGCCAGGGGGGTGGTTATTTGAGAGACAGGCCAGGTCGGTGTTGGCTCAGTGCCAGCAGGGCCAGGGACTCCCGGCCTGCAGCAGGTTTGGCGGGAAGCGGTCACGTGCCCTGCCTCGCGGACAGGAGGCTGTTTGCGCAGGCGCGCTGAGAGCCCGAGGGGCAGTGTTCCAGGGGGGCGGAGCTTCGGGGGGCGGGTCCGCCCCTCAGAGGCGGACAAAGAGGCGAGACACGAGTCCTGAGTGCTCTGAGAAGCAAGCGGGCGAGCGGAGGCCATGGAGGCCTGGGAGGAGGATGTGGCTGCAACTGGCCCTCGCGAACCTGGAAGTGCTGGAGGTACCAATCAGCAGGCTGGACCCGGGAGCCCCGGGGACCCTGGCGGCCCTGGCGGCGCCATTAGCGCGGGAGTCGTGGGCGCTGCAGGTGGAGGCGCTGGCCCTGACGCACCTCGTGCTCCGGCGTCAGAGGGCTCACCAAGGCAGCTACGCACGTTGTATCCTTGAGGCGGCGCCATCAGGGCTGTGGAGAGGGACCCCTCACTCTGGGAGGGAGGTCGGGCAGGGTGATTGGGGCACCCAGGGGTACAGAAAGGTGATCAGGGCCGGCTGGGGGCGGCTGGAAGGGACTGGCTGGAGGAGGGGGGGGCGGGAGGAAGGCCAGCGTGGCCCGAGGAGGTGTGTGTGTGGGGGGCAGGGATGGAAGGCCTGAGTGGGGAGCCGGAGAAGGCTAGGCTTGGGGGCAGGGGGGCAGGCAGAGATGACCCAAGGGTTGACAGGAGGGAATGGACAAGGAGGTGGGCCAGGGGTCACGTGGGCACAGGCCTGAGGTGGGAGGAAGGCTGGCCTAGGGGCACAAGGAGGCCTGAGGTCCAGGCTAAGTCGGTCCAGGCTGGTGCCTTAACCAGATCTCCCCCAGCCTCTTTAGAGTGCCTTTCCCATCCCACATAGAGGCAGAGTTTGCGCGCAGGTCCCTGATCTCCTTGCAACGACCTCACCAGCAGTCGATTCGGAGGGAGCTCTCTGTGACTGGCAGCTTCCTGATGGTGTCAGTTCTGGAAGGCGCCTGGGGTGGTGATGGTAGGGGTGCGGGGATGGGGTGGGGGTGGGCGGGGGTGGCAGGCGGGCATGGGGGTGGGTGGCAGCGTGGTGGAGGGCCAATCGCACCAAAGGATGAATAATGGAGACAAAGAGACACCTAAATGTGAGTTTTGAAGAGGGGGCATGATGCACCGCCCTAGGGGAGTATTTACACTTTTGTATAGCTTTGCTTTTGTTCTCTGTTTTTTAGCAAATGGTTTGCTGAAGACCGAGTGCAACTCCGATTTTCTTTCAACTCCTTCATGCAGCAGCTTTTCCTGGTACTGCGGACCATGAATCGTTCTGTGTTCCCTTTTACCACCAAGTGTCGACGTGGATGGGGGGCGTGAAGCCTAACCTTGGGTGACTTCCCAGGCATTGCTCCCTTCTCTAGGGCATGGATTCCTGGAGTCTGTGCCACGTTACTTTTGCAGTCTAATTCTTTCACCTATGTTAGCTGTTGGACGCTCGTTTTGTTCCTCAGTTGCTGGAAGAGGTTTGAGCTTAAATATTTCTTACTGCAGCAAATAAAACTGAGTTAGCTCTCTTCCATGTCCAAGTTTCTTTTCAGCGACCGCTCGCCCAAATTTTCTTCCCTTTTCCCTTGGGTTGGAGGGAAGGTTCTGGGATTCAGATACTCAGGGTGGTACAAGGTAATTAAGACAATTTAGGATATGTAAGGAAATGAAAATCAATTGTGCCCTGACATTCAGCATTAACTACACTGAACGTCTTCTTACTTTTATATTTGTTTTAAGTATTAAACACATAACAATAATAGATAATATTTACTGTTTCGAAAATTTAGGATTAAAATTTTCCCCACATTTATTTTTCATTTAGTTTATGGCTTTTATTCTTGCCAGAAAAAAATTTAAAACACCTTTGAATGGATGTATAAAGATGCATTATAAGGTAATTGTTGAATACTTTAAATTGTATAATTTAAATTGTCTTCAATTTTGTCCTTATTACAGGTAATGATTCAATTGAATTCTAGCACATAGGTCTTTGCATGAATGGTTAATTTTCTTAAGATAGATTCTGAATGGTAGACTTCCTGAGTTAAACATTTACATTTCTATTTACTTGTTTTTTTAGTGTGCTTTTAAAATGGAGGTGAACCTCACCTAACACAAAATTAGCTCTTCTAAAGCAAACTTTTAAGTGGCATTTAATTAGCTCACAATGTTGGGAATGTCCCAAACAACTTCCTCATCCCCAAATAGAAATCCTGTATCCTTTAGGCAGTAAGCAGTCACTTCCCATCCACACACCAGCCCCCGCCACCCCCGGACCTGGCATCCACCAATCTGCTTTTTCCTCTATCGATTTACCTATTCTGCTTATATCATATAAATGGAATCTCACAATTGGCCACTTCTTCCATTTATCATTTTCTCGAGCTTCACCCACCCTCTAGCATTTATTCTTTTAAATGCCTGAGTAATACTCTATTGTATGTGTATATAGCACAGTTTGGTTAGCTGTTAAAATCCGCTGATGGACATTTGGATTGCATCAATCTTTTGGTTACAGTGACTAGTGCTGCTCTGAACCTGTGTGTACATGTATGTGTTTAAGTAGTTGTTTTCAATTATTTTATATATATGTCGAGGAGTTTTACTGATGGAACATATGGTAATTGTACATGTAACTTTTTGAGGAACCCCCAAACTGTTTTTACAGTGACAACTATTTCACATTCCCACCAGCAAAGAAGATGTTTTTGATAACTGATTCAGTCTTTATCTGTTATAGGTGTGATCAGACTTTCTTTTTTCAGTCAGTGTTGGTAGTTTGTGTGTTTCTAGGGGTTTCTCCTTTTTATATAGGTTATCTAATTTGTTGGTGTACAGTTATTCACAGTATTCTCTTACACTCCTTTTCATTTCTCTTAAGTTTTGTCATGATGCCCCCACTTTCATTTCTGATTTTAATTATTAGTTTCTTTTTGTTTTTCCTTTTTTTTCAAATGGCATCCATTGCTTTTATTATGAAAATAATATGTGCTTAACATGGAAAATAGAGAGCCTCATAAAAATTAAAATAAAAAGTACTCATATGTCATCATCCAGAGGTAATATCAAGTAGGATTTTTTATTACTTTATCTCTTATTTTTTTACTAAATTTCCTTTTGTTTAAGGTACATATATCACAAAATACATAAGAGGTTCCCATATACCCCCCACTCCTCCTACATCAACAACCTCTTTTTCCTTAGTTGGACAAAAAATTGCCAATTTTTGTTGATCTTTGCAAATAATCAACTTTTGGTTTTGTTGATTTTCTCCACTGCTTTCCTATTGCCTATTTCATTCATCTCTGCTCTAATCTTTATTATTTCTCTCTTTCTGATAGTTTTGAATTTGTTAAGTCTTCTTTTACTAGTTCCTTAATGTGTAAATTAGGTTTCAGATTTGAGATTGTAAATTCAATCTGTGCTTCCTCAGGGACTCTTTTGTTAAGACTCCGATCAGAGCAGCAAACATGAGAAGAAAGCAAGCATAACAAAAGGTTCTCTGAGTAATGGGCAGTGGGGAGCTAGATTAGGGAGATCTACACATGCCCTTGTACAAAAGCTAAGTGGGACTTCAAGCCTGGCAATCTGTTACAGAAGACAAAACAAATGTTCTGTTCCAGTTTATCCTGTGGGGGTGCAAAGGTCGAGCTGTGAGCAGAGGGTTTTAGTTTGAAGGGTTGGCCGATAGGGCTTGATCCTCCCCTTTGCTTCCTCCTGAGAAAAACGCGTGGCTTCCTAATTTGGACAAGCTGAGACATTTGCTTTGCAAGGAGTTCATAATACCTTCGACTCACACCTGCCGTGGATTCCTTTTTCATCCCTTTCAAATTGGTCAGCTTCCCGTCTGAAAATGAGTCTCTGACATGTTTCAGCAAAAATATCACTTCTTTCTAAGGCAGATTTGGAAGAATGTGGCTTAGGTGGGAGGGCCAAGTGGTCTTGCTAACTCCCTACCGCCCACCTGGACCTTGGGACAGCCCAGCTAAGGGAAGGGCTGGGGCTTAAGACGGACCTTGACCCAGGGTGTCGCCTTCCACTTGCAGATTCTTTCCTTGTCATGTTCTCACACACTATTTGCCACACACTCTATCACACACTTTCTCACATCTTCATCAAATTGTTTGCATCCAGTCACTCTTTTACACAATCCTGGTCACACTCCAGCTCCTGGGCAGATGGTTTGCCTGTTGCACTCTCCAACACTATCATGCTACCTTTGCCACAGTCTGTTTTCTGGCTATTTCTGTCACATTCTGTCATAGGTTGTCTCTGTCATCTCTTCACCAAATAATGTCTCTCACACTCTTCCTCTTTCACATTCTTCCTGTCACACCCTCACACCTTGTCATTCTTTTTGGTCAGATTCATTCCCTGTCATACTTTTAAACACTATCACTCTATCTTTTTCACAATCCTTTTCAGATCATGTCTGTCACCCACTTCACACATACTCAATATCTTTTGATCTAATTCTGTGACAATCTGTTTCACACACTGTCACATCTCACAGGCCAAGATATCTGTAAGGGTAAGGCCACATTGGGAAAATAGGAATAGAACTACATTGGGAGGTGGGAATTGCAAGTGCATTCGGGGATAGATAAATGACGGTAAGGCAGCCTCCAAGGAGAGTGCCAGTAAATAACTTAGGGCGGCCTCCAAGGAGAGTGCCAATAAATAACTCAGAACTGCCCACAAGAACAGTGCCAATAAATAACATGGGGTGATATGAATAGGGCGTAAGAGTATCACTGTGGAAGGGAAAAGGTTTTCTGGTGGATGTGTGGGAGTGCTGTATATTATATATATACATTGCTGTGGTCTAGGACTCCTGTGAAGAAAAGCTGAATAATTAGGGGGGGGGGGGGGGGGGAAAATAGGATGTGGAATTTTTTCAAGTCAACATTCTTTATCTAAGTTCTTTATCTAACTTTATCCAAGTTCTTTATCTATCCTTTAAACTCATCGCTATATGCCATTCCCTAGTAAGGGACCATGACATTATATTGGGCTTCAAATTTCGGGGAGTTCTGGATCACAGAGTGTTTCAACAATGGCAATGGAGGGTTACTGGTATGGGATACCAATGACAGGTGATATATGACTGACAGGGAGCTGTACAGAACATATGTCCAGGGTGCATGGTAATGTTTGGATATACTCATAGTGGCAACAATTAAAAACCACAGTAGGGGGGGTACTGGGTTCCTGGCCAGTGGTGCTCTGTCGTGGTCCCTAGGGGAGCAGCGACAGTCTCCCAGGTACAGTGGTGGGGACCGGGAGGGAGTGAGGATTCAACAGTGAGCCCCTGATACTAATGACTATGCTTGTGAGCTGATAAACCCAAAATAATAACAAGGCCTAGAGCAACTTTGTGCCTGGGAATTTCCTTCTGTCAGCCTTCATGTTACTCAAATGTGGCCAGTCTCGAAGCCAAACTCAGCATGTAAATGCAATGCCTTCCCCCCAGCGTGGGACATGACACCCGGGGATGAGCCTCCCTGGCAACGAGGGACCACTATCAACTACCAACTGATGATGCAACTGGAAAATGACCTTATACGGAAGGTTCAATGCGGATCAGCAGAATATCCATGTCTACATAAAATACCATGACTTTAAAATGCTGTTTGACCTAAAGTAAGGGGGAAATGGAAAGGAGAAATGAGTTTATATGGCTACGAGTTTCTAAAAAAGAGTCTGGAGGATGGCAGAAGGTTTGCCCTCATGCACAACTGAGCAGAGTCAGAGAGACAGATAAAGCAGATACAACCCCCAGATATTGGTTCCTTTGAGGGCTAAAGAGACCCATGGGAGTTATGGTCATGGCCGATGGGGTTAACTACCAGGGCAGATGGCCCCTCTTTGGAAATGGTGTTTATGTGTGATGAATCTGGACTCAGATGGGATCTCCCTTCATAAGACATTCATGCTAATGTGCTGGAGGTGCAGTTAATGTTGGGGTTTAAGATATATTTAGGGGATTTGAATCTCTGGACTGACAATGTGATAGCCAGATCCTGAGCCTCAACAGACTCCAGCACCTACAATCTGATTTATTGGACTTACCACACTCAGCTAAGATGGAGGTGAAGAAGGACAACCACCACACCATGGAGCCTAGAGTGATTACAACTGAAAATGGGAGGATTGCATCCAGCATCCAGGTGGAATCTGAGCCTCCTCTTGACATAAAGGTGCAATGGACACAACCAATCCAGTGTCCACATAGAAGAGGTGGCATTGGATTGGGAAAAGTGGACATAATGGACAAAGGGTATGGGGAAAGGCAGGAAGAGATGAGAGGTGGAGGCGTCTTCGGGACATGGAGCTGCCCTGGATGGTGCTTCAGAGGTAATCACCGGACATTGTAAATCCTCACAGGGCCTACATGATGGAATAGAGGAGAGAATGGGCCATGATGTGAACCAATGTATATGAGGTGCAGAGGTGCCCAAAGATGTACTTACCAAATCCAATGGATGTGTCATGATGATGGGAACGAGTGTTGTTGGGGGGGGGGGGAGAGGGGGGGGTGGGGGGGCGGGGTTGAATGGGACCTCACATATATATTTTTAATGTAATATTATTACAAAGTCAATAAAAAATAAAAAAATTAAAAAAAAAAAAAAAAAAAAAAAAAAAAAAATAACATGGGGCTTTCAGAAAAGCCAGGTTGTTTTCTTCCACTTTCAGATTAATTACTTGTCATGTTCTCATGCACTCTTTGCCACACACTCTATCGCACACTTTCTCACATCTTCATCAAATTGTTTACATCCAGTCACTCTTTTACACACTCCCAGTCACACTCGAGCTCCTGGTCAGATGATTTGCCTGTTGTACTCTCCAACACTTTCATGCTATCTTTGTCATGGTCTGTTTTCTGGCTATTTCTGTCACTCAGTCATAGGTTGTCTCTGTCATCTCTTCACCAAATAATGTCTGTCACACTCTTCCTTTTTCACACTCTTCCTGTCACACCCTCACACCTTGTCATTGTTTTTGGCCACATTCATTCCCTGTCATACTTTTAAACACTATCACTCTATCTTTTTCACAGTCCTTTTCAGATCATGTCTGTCACCCACTTCACACATACTCAATATCTTTTGATCTAATTCTGTCAAAATCTCTTTCACACACTGTCATATCTCACAGACTGAGATATCCTGGTCGGATTTCTTGCCCGGTCACACTGTGTCTCCGTTATAATTGATATGTCACACTGTTTTACATTTCAGTCTCTGTACTGTTTTCCTATCAGACTCCATCTCTATCACTCTTTCTTTCATATTCTCTATTACACTCTTTTTTTTTTTTTTTTTTTAATTTTTTTATTTTTTATTGACTTTGTAATAATATTACATTAAAAATATATATGTGAGGTCCCATTCAACCCCACCCCCCCACCCCCCCCTCTCCCCCCCCCCCCCCAACAACACTCGTTCCCATCATCATGACACATCCATTGGATTTGGTAAGTACATCTTTGGGCACCTCTGCACCTCATATACATTGGTTCACATCATGGCCTTACACTCTCTCCCTGTCACATCCTCTCTGTCACACTTTCTCTTTCACATTCACTCTTGGTTACATTCTTGCTGTCTGATCCATTTGCTGTCACAATTTCTCTGTGTCACCTTATCTCTGTCACATACACTATTACACTGTGTCTCTCAAACTCCCTCAGTCACACTCTTTCTCAATCAAACCTTAGCTTTGCCAGACTCCACCTCTGCTATTGTTTCTGTACTACACTCAAGTTTTGCTGCCTGCTTTCTCTCATGCTCACTGTATGCTACTCCTTTGGTCTGGATCTCTCCTTCTCATACACTTTCTCTTATATTTTTCCTGTCACCCACTCTGTCATTCTCTCTGCATCACATTTTCTTTCTGCAACACTATCAACGTCTCTCTGCAATCGCTCTCTATCATACTCCCTTCCTCTTAGCTTATATCATTCTGTCAAACTGTCACCTAATTTCTACCCCATCGATTACATTCTCTCTCAGTCTCCCTCTTCACTTTCTCTTCCACTCTCATACTTTCTGTTTCACGTTTTTGTTCAGTCACTCCCTGTCACACTTTCACACTCTCTCTGTTACATCCCTCTGTTATGCTTTCTCTGTCACACACTATTTGTGTCACACTTTCTCTCAAACTCTCTCTGTCACCCTGTCTTTCACACTGTTCCCGATACATCCACTCTGTCACCACACTGTCTCTTTCATACTCATTTGCTTATTCTCTTGTTGTCTGATCCACTTTCTGGAATAATTTTCCTATGTCACATAATCTCCCTGTCACTTCTCCCTGTTACAGTGTCTTTCTCATATGCAATGTGAAACACTCTCTGTCACACTCAATTTCTTTCAATCTGTCACACCTCAATCTTATTCTGAGTTTCTCTCTGTCAGAGTCATTCTTTCACACACTCAGGATCACTGTGTTACGCTCATGGCTGTCATATTCTGTCACACACTCTGTCTTATATTCCTATGGCACTATCATTGTCTCAATCACACTCTGTCACACCTTATCTCTGTTACACCATATTTTTGTCTCACTATGCCACACAGTGACTCTGTCACTGTCTCTACATCAAACTCTCTGTCACGTTCTGTCTCTAACGTTTTCAGTCACTCTCCTTTGTTTAGAAACATTCCTGGTCTCACTCTAACACACTGTCACACTCCCTCTCTGTGTCATTGTCTGTGAAGCTCATCCTGTCATACTTTCTGTCTCCCCCTATCTTTGTTAGACTTATTTCTGTCCCTGTGCATCGCGCCTTCTCTCTGTCCGTGTCATTGCCTTTGGCATGTCCCCTTACAGACCGCAGCTTTGAGACAGAACCTGCGCCTAGGGCCTAATGGGGCACTGTAATCATCACGGCTTTTGAGAACCCGGGAACCAAAAGTCTTGTTAGATAACAGTGGGCTAGAGGTGGGATCAGGACGGACACAGGGAGGCCCCGTTCCCCCAGTTGTCAGCGGCACATTCGGCAGAGCATTCCCTGAGCAGGGACCAGAGTGTACCTCCTCAACTACTGAGGACGCTGAAGGAACAGGGGGAATCCCTCTGGAGGGCCGCCGAGAACAGGGCAGCAGGGCACCTTCAAAGTGCATGGGGAGTTTAGGGAGGAAGGACGGCGTGAACCCTGATAGGGGAGAAAGAAGAGCTGATTGTAGATCAGGAGACGTGGGGGTTATTCCTGACTATCACACCAAGTGGCCAAAGCTTGCAATTGAAAAACAGAACCTCCCAGGGACTCAGACCCACATCTGCAAAATGGGGATACTGACAGCAACCCCCATATCCATCAAGTCGCAGGACAGGCCTGTGTCCTGACTGGAGCTAGACTTAAGGAGCAATGGGGCAGTGGGGAGAGACCCTTCAGGAAAAGTGCTGAGAGCGAGCGCCAGAATGTGGGGCAGGAGAGGCAGGCCAGTGCCCCGCGGACACCCGCGGACACCCGGCTGTCATCACTTGTCACCTCTGCTCCCCTGTGGGAATGGGTGGGGCTAAGGAGGGTGAAAAGAGCAGGAGTGGGTCAGCCCTGTCCTTCTGCTCCAGACACCTGCCGTCTGTCCTGCCCTGCCCTGCTCTGCCCTGTCACAGAGTTCTCAAATGGTCAAACTTTTCTATGTAAGTAGCAGCTTTAAACCGATGCCAGTTGCCTCCTAACAGAACAGACCAGAAAGCAGGGTGCAAGGGGCAGGCCATGCTCACTGCCCTGCACCCCCACTTCCTGCCAGGGTGGGATCACCCCATCAGAACCCCTGGGTCCGGAAGGGTTAAGGCATCTGCAGAAGATGAACCCGAAGTTTTGGGAGTTTAGGAGACTTGTTCGGGGTCTCCGTGGTTCCTGGCAGGGGGAGAATGAAACCTCACCTGCTGACTGAGCTCAGTGCCCTGCCACTCAGCTGTAAGTCTAAGTAAGGAATCTCTGGATATTGGAGTTTGTTCAAATGAACGGAAAGGGAAGTAGCAGCAACTGACAGAAACAGATTCAGAAGCTCAGAGCTAAAAGGGCATCATGGACCAGGTAGGGAAACTGAGGCCCAGCAACTAGAAGATTGGTTCACAGAGCATCTTGGTGGAAAAGCTTGATCCAGGCCCTGCCAGCCCACCACCCAGGGCTCTGCCCTGTCCATCATGCCACAGGCCTCAGGTGTTAGTAGGACCTGTTGAGAGCCAGCTCAAGTGGTGCTAACTCCAGAGAAAAGGCAAGGAATAGATAGACATAGAGCACTCAGCCAGGGCCTGGTGGAAAGGAAGCACCTGAGTCCAGCTCAGAGACAGATGCTTGCTTTTCCTGGCTGGAGCTCCCCTCTACTTCTTCACGTAACCTGCCACTTGGCACTCACCAGTCTCCTCGCCGCATTGCACCCTGCTACTTGCAATGCTCATGCTTCCTCAGGACCTTTGCATATGCCATTTTCTTCTCCCATAGGGTTCTTTCCCTCTCTTCCTGGAAGTCTCTGCTCACACTCCCCCAACTGTAGGTTTTCTCTATAGAAAATAGTAATCCTTTCACCTCAACCTTGCTGTACTGCTCACCACCTGACTCAAGATGGTCTTACTGATTTATTACTTCTCTGTCTTCCCTCGCTAGAGTGTCACCTCCATGAGCACAGTTTTTTGTCTTCGTTCATTGTAGATCCCCAGGGCCTAGAAAAATGTTTGACATTAGAAGCTCTCATTAAATTATAGCTGAAAAAATGAATGACAGCCGGTTCAAGGCACTGCAGGGAACATGCACTGCTCACCCAACCCTGTGTGCCAAAGCCTGTCTCTCCAGCACATTGCCACTCTTTTCTTTGTCATTTTGTATTTATTAGTTTTTATTTATAAACAGTGTACATTCACCAAGCAAAAACTCCTCCTTCCCCCTCCCTCCCCCTATCCTCTGGTAAACTCTAATCCAATGTTTGACTCTGCAAATTTGCTATTTCTAGATATTTCATATCACGGACATCATACCGTAATTGTCCTGCGCCTTGCTTATTTCACTGAGCATATTGTTTTCAAGGTTTGTCCACGTTACAACCTGTCTGAGAATTTCATTCCTTCTGAAGGCCTAATAATACTCTGCTGTATGTAGGTACTGCCTTCTGTTACCCATTCATCTATGGGTGGACGCTTGGCTTGTTTGCACCTTTTAGCTCGTGTTAATAAGTTTGCTGAGGACATGGGTGTACAAGCATCTGTTTGAGACCCTGTGTTCACTATCTTTGGGTATATATACCAGAGAGGGGAACTGCTGAGTCAGAAGATAATTCTGCACTTAACTTTTTGGGGAAATGCCATGTTGCTTTCCACAGTGGCCGCACCATTTTACATCCCCACCAACAATGCACCAGAGTTCTCATTTCTGTGCATCCCCTCCAACAGTTCTTGTGTTCCGTTTTGTTGTTTTGATTTGTTTTTTAATAATAGCCCATTGTTGTCTTTTTTTACATTTCTCTAATGGCTATTGATGCTGAACATCTTTTCATATTGACCATTTGGTCAATATTTTCATATTGACCCTTTTGGAAAAATGTCTATTCAAGTCATTTGCTTTTTTTTTTTAACTTAAAACAATAACCATGTATTATTTCTGGGGTAGGTTGGAAAGATCATATATTCATTTTTTCATGACTCTCTTGTCAACTGGTGAGTTGACTGGAGGCTTGTGGGTCTAGGATGGACTCACTCACATTTCTGGTGACTGACTCTTGTTTGCAGCAATGCAGGTGACTAGGACACATAATCTGGCAGGCTACTCTAGTCTTGTTCACATGGGGGGGCAGGGTTTGGTTTGTAAGTTGCATTTTCTTGAGCCAGTACTTGCCCAGTTACTACAACTTTTTCCTTGTTTTCCAGAGCCCTGAGGAAGACGACTCTGCCAATGTTTGCTAGTCGTTCAAAGTTTCTGGGGGGAATGGAACCTTCGATCATCTTAGGTCACCATGTTTTAATGGGGTTGTTTGCCTTTTTCTTGTTCCATTGTCAATATTCTTTATCTATTCTGGATATTAAGCCCTTATATGATAAATGTTTTGCAAATGTTTTCTCCCATTCTAGAGGTTATCTTTTCACTTTCATGATAATGTCCTTCGATGCACATAAGTTTTTACTTTTTTAATAAATTTTATTTATTTATTCATTTTTAGCCCCACCTTGTGGCTTTTTGCATGGTGTCTGCTCCTTGTTTCGATTTGCTATGTGTTCTTCTGTGTCTGTCTTTATTTTATTTCTCCTCCCCCCTTGCGACTTGCTTGCTGTTTGTTCTCTGTGTCCATTCACTGTGCGCTCTTCTGTGTTTTTACTTGTCTCCCTTTTTTGTTGCTAAGTTGCCTCTCTGCAGTGCATGAGGGCTGGGTGGCAATTTGTGATGTCTGCAGGCCAGGCAGCACTCGACAGCACTTGCGGGCCATGCGGCTCTCTGCAGGGTTCAGGCGGGCCTGCCTTCACCAGGATGCCCTGAGATGTGAACCCAGGGCCTCCCATGTGGTAGACAGGAGAGCAACTGATTGAGCCACAGCCACTTTCCAAAAAGTTTTTACTTTTGATGAAATCAATTTATTTATTTTCTCTTTTGCTGTTTGTGCTTTTCATGTCATATGTAATAATTCCTTGCCAAATCACAAGTCATGAAGATTTTCCCCTATGTTATCTTCTAAGCATTTTATGGTTTTAGCTCTTATGTTTAATCCCTTGGAAGTGATGGCCAAGACATTAGAGACCTTAAATAAGGAGGATCAGACCTGGGAAATTGCAGACAAAGTTTTTTTAAAATGGGTAAGTACGCTCAAAGAGATAAAGGAAAATATGGACAAAGAACTAAAGGAAATCAGGAAAGTGATAGATGAAGACAAAGAGAATATCAATAGACAAATGGAAATTATGAGAAGGAACCAAACATAGTTGAAGACCATAGTAACAGAGATGAATAAGTCCCCAGAGGGGATCAACTGCAGAGTGGAAGTGGCAGGTACACATGTGTTTATAAATGTTATATCTTCTTATTGAACATTTTTTCAATATTTAATGTCCTTTTCTGTCCCTTGTAACAATTTGAAGTGAAAGTCTATATCATCTGATAGTATAGTCACCTCAGTTCCCTTCTGATTCTTAATCAGTAGACTATTGTACAACTTTCACTTTCAATCTACTTTTTTCTTTGCTTCTAAAATGAATCTCTTATAAACAGCATATAGTGGAATCTTGCTTAATCTATTCTGCCAATCTCTGCTTTTTGTTTGGAAATTTTCATCTATTTATATGTAATGTAATTGTCAATAAAGCAAAACATACTTCTCTCATTTTGTGAATTGTTTATTTAATGTCTTATATATTTTTGTCCCTCTTTTCCTTCTTTACTGCCTTCATTTTGTTTAGATGATCTTTTCTAAGGAGGCCTTTGGATAGTTTCTCATTTCCATTTGTGTAGACTTTTAAGTTCTTTTCATTGTGGATACTATGGGGATCAATTTTAATATACTAAATCTATAACAATTTAGTTTGCATTGATGCCAACTTAGTATTTTTCTTTCCATTATTTTCCACTCCATCCTCTTCCAAACACTCTGCTCTGGGATTAAAAAGAATTTCTAGTCAAGACTGGGATTTAGTTAATAGTGTTGTATGAATGTTAATTTCCTAGTTTTGATCATTAAATCATGATTATGCAAGATGTTAAAAATAGGTGAAACTGGGTGAGGAGTGTATGCGAACTCTCATTCTATCTTTGTTACTTTATTATAAGTACAAATTCATATTGAGATTTAAAAGTTAAACAAAAAATTTCCAGAAGAAGAGACACAGAACGTCCGTGGCTGGGGACAGGTTGGGGAAGGTCAGTGAGCTAGGAGCACATGGGCGCTGCAGGGAGGGTGGGGCGTGAGAAATCAGCAGGCCTGGAGCCAAGTTCTTGGGCCAGAGCAGAGGGGAGGAGAGGATGGAAGGGGCAGAGCTGGGGCAGAGGAGTGCCCTCTGACAGGACTTACCTTGAAAAATTTAACTGCTTTCAAAGAACCAAATTTGGTTTTGTTCTCTTTACTATTCTATACCTGTTTTTTATTTCATTATTTTCCCCTTCAAAAGCAAGAAATGACAGAACTAAAAGGACAATTAGATAAATTCCTAATGGAGATGTTAGTATACCTCTCTTAGTAACTGAGAAAACAAGCATATAGAAACATCAGTAAGGGTACAGAAGAGTTGACCAATGCAACAAATATGCTTACCCAAATGTATTCTGTACCCAACAACTGCACAATATATTCTTTTAAAATGCACATGGACATTTACAAAAATGAACCATGTGCTAAGACCTGAAGGAAATGGCAAAGTAATGAAATCTTACAGAATATGTTCTCTTACCAGAGTACAATGAGGCTTGAAGGAAAAGGAGTAACCAGAAAACCTCAAAATATCTTAAAAGTAAGGATGTTCTTCAAAACAACCTGTGGCCAAAGAAGAAATCACAGCGGAAATTAGAATATACTTTGAACTGAATGATGATGAAAATGTTAACCTTAAACCTTGTGGTAGCTAATAGCAGCTAAAGCTGCACAAAAAGGGTAATTTAGACCTTAAATGTATATATTTGAAAAGAAAGAAGGTTGCAGATCATCCATGATCTGCATGATCCATCCATCTTAAGGAGAAACAAGGACATCTCACGTGAAAAAAGAACAGCAAATGAACCCTACCCCAAGGGAAAAAAAGAAAAAAATAGAAGGGAGGGAATAATAAAGACAAGTGCAGGCACCTTTGTTAGGTGCACTTCTTAGCAGCAGTAGCCTTCACTGTCACACAATCCAATTCACCAGAACCTAATCTCATAAACACATCAAGCTGCAGAAAATGTGCAGTTCTGTATTCCTAACATGCAGGAATACTATTGTTCAGGAAAGGGAGAGCCAGTACTGCTGACACTTAAATCTCTACCACAGATGTGTTAACTAGAGATACCTATTAGACACCCGCTTGGAGAGGCTGAGTCTGAAGATAAGAGTCAGGAGCTTAGGGAGTGGTTTAGGCTGCAGGTGTGTGCGTGGAAGTCAGGAAACCACCACACAAGGCAAGATCAGGGGGAGCACATGGAGAGACGGGAAAGGGGCCAACACTCAGAGGCTTCATGTAAATTCCCAGCATAATTATGAGGTTAAAAGGAATTTGGGTTTTTAAATCCCTGTACAAAACTGTCCCATGGTGAGGCTGTTCTTTTTGACCACAGAAGTATATGAAACTATTTCCCCTCACCCTTTCAATAGTACAGATTATTATTTTTAGAAAAACATATGTTACCAATGTGGCAAGAGAAAACTCCATCTCTATGTTTTAGTTTTTAAATTCCTTTTGAGATCCAGCCTTTTTTTTCTTGTTTATTGGCCGATTTTCTTCCTCTTTGGTGAACTGACTATGTCATTTGTCTCTTCTTATATTATGGTCATCTTTTTCTTATTGACGCATACACGTTCTTTATATATCAACTATATTAACCTTTTGACTTCTATAATGTAAACTATTTCCCCAATTTGTGGCTGGCCTCCTGTTCATGGTTGTAAATTTGATAGCATCAAATCCATCACTTTACTTTTAAGATTTTTTCACTTGTGTTTATGATTTGAATAGCTTTTCCTACCGCCAAATTGAAGAAATTTGTGTCTATTTTTCTTGTAAATTTTTAGATATTCCTTTTTATATCTAATTGTTTTATCCATTGTAAGTGTTTTGATATATGTTCACCTCTTTAGTTCACTACAAACATTTGAGCACTTTGTTACTTTTTAGAAAAACAGAGTGGAGATTTTCATTTGTTAAGAAATTTCATAATTAGCCAAATGTCAGAGTTAAAGTTAGGTTTGCTTGTTTGTTTCTCCAAACTAAATTCAGTTCTGGTGAAGACACCAGGTCTGTAAACTGTTCAGTTTAGTAAAAGTTTAATGGGGCTGTACTAGATTTATAAAACTATTCTTGACCTTCGGCTGCTAAGAAATAAAAAGCATAAACTTGCTAAAATATCTAACATGTCACTCCTGCCCCGCTTCTATGGATCGGCCTGTGAAGCATGGCCTTGCAGGAGAATATCAAGTGAATAACCCCTGCCCCTTTTCTGTAAATTAGCCTGTGAAAACATGGCCCCGTAGAAAGATATCAGCTGAGTGACTTCTGCCCCCCTCTTCTGTAAATCAGCCCCCAAATTTGCAGCTGCATTCTGCCTCTGGAATCCCCCTGCTTGCAAAATTTCGCCTACCAACATGTTATCCAGTGAGCAAAAGTCAAGCTGATCCCACCTGAAATCCTATATAAACCTATGAAAACTGAAAAACGCGCTCAGAATGTGGAGCTTGACTCTCCTCTGCACCCGGGTGTAATAAATCTGTTCCTCCACCTCTCTGGAATGTACTTTTGTGTCTTTCTCTGGTTCAGAACTCCTGGCTTTGCTGCAACAAAGGAACTCGCTCAGAGGTTCCAGTTTCTTGACCTGTCAAAAGTAAAAGTTCATTTTTACAATGAAATTATATCTTCCCTATTTTTTACTGGGAGAGAGAAACATCTCAAGTTATAATCTTCCTTTTAATACCCCATGCCAAAGCTCATGGGAAAATTCTCTCCTTTGAGTTTTCTTTTGGGTATTGATCTCTACCTTAATTGCACCGCGTTTAAATGCTTTATGGTACAAACTCTTTGAAAAGTATTGTGGCTGATATTATGGCGACCACCCCTCGAGTCCCTTCCCTCTGATGCACTGTCTGGGCGACCCTGGACCAGCGGCCAGCTCTGCCTGGGCCTCCCTGCCCCTCTGCATTCTGCCCTGAGCGTTCCCAAGGCCCCCACCTGGGCCTGGGCACCAAGCTGGAGACCTGGAGGCGTGGCCTGCGCACACCTAGCTGCCCGCTGTCCCTCCTCTGGGGCCATGTAGAAGGCCAAGCTCCCACAAGACCGCATGTGCCCCCCGGGTCGGGCACCCCGAGATGGAGCGCCAAGCGCCCTGACATGCTGCAGTGACCAGGAGGCATGAGGGCTTCACTGGTCATGCCACTCCTGCTCCTTGCCAGGAAAGAGACATCCCCAGTCCCCAAGCTTGAGGAAAGGAAGGTCCGCGTCTGCTGGTGGTGCAGGTGCAGGTGCAAGCTCTCCCAGAAGGGTTGCTCTGGTTCTTTCCCGGCTCCTGCCCAGGCCCCCCGTCCATAAGCACCCTCCTGCAGGCTCCCAGAGCAGGGCTCCCATCCTCCTCAAGTGCACTCCATAGCCCACTGGCTTCTCCTCAGTTACTGGTGCAGGAAGTGGTCGCTCTGCCTCCATCGGCCTCAACCATTTATGGTCACAGACAAAGCCAACTGTACCTTTAAAACACACCTGTAAGCTGTGGGCAGGTCAGACCAGTCTCCTGCAGAGGCCAGGATTGCTGAGCCCCTGAGGCTTCTCCAGACACACACACATGGCTCTACATGCATGTAGGTATCTGTATGTGCATCTTCCAAGTGGTGCACACGTGTGCACACACACTTGCTCATCAAGTGGAAAGTGTACAGAATTGGCATAGCACCCAGCTTTGCCTACCCTTCCTGGGTGCTTCTTGAGTTCTGATCCTTCCTGGCCCAGGTCAACTCCCACCCACAGACATCTCCTCCCACCTCCTCTGGATACACCTAGAAGTGTCCATGAGCTCTCTAGACAGGTGCGGGGACCTAGAAGATCTCAGTGACAGGACAGGAACTACTCTGATGGCAGCGGGCAGAGGGGCAGGTCAGAGGGGACTGGAAATGAGGAATCGCAGACAGCGAGGCCAGACCCCTCTTGGGAGGGGGAGCACCCTGGCTGAGAAGAAGAGAAGAAAGCTCTGGAGTTGGAGGGGCTTAGGGGCGAGAGATGAGAACCATCGGGTTGCAGGGGAGCTGGGTTCTCTCTGTGTGGGAAAGGGCCATTTCCCCAGGACTCTGGGGAGGTCCAAGGCCATGTACAGTCCCTCAGCACATCCCGTTGGCTCGACCTTCTGGATATCTTCACAATCTTCTCACTTCTCCACACCTCCACTGTCCCCACCCTGGTCCAGCCACTGTTTCCTCTTGCGTGGATAGCCGGTCTCCCCACGTTGACCCTGGCCCCCTCAGCCTGTGCTCAACGGGGAGGCAGAGGGATCCTGCAAAGCTGTGCTGCAGGTCACGTCCCCCTCTGCTAACCCCCCTCCAGGGCTTCAGTTGCTCCCAGAACTCCTTAAAGTCTGGCAGCTCCTTCCTGTCCCAGTTGCATCTCCCACCACGGGCTCCTGCCTGCCACACCTGTAAAAGGAGGGTGAAGTTGGGGGCTGGGACAGACCTGGATGGTTCTGGGTCGAGGAAATGTAACTTGGCGAGATGTGATTAAGGAGTGAGTGTGTCAAACTACTCTGTGCAGGAAGGCACTGCCCTAGGAGCTGGGGTACAATGCGGGGGGAGGCAAGGCTGGTGGGGAGGTAGGTACCCTTGTCAATTGGGTGTCCAAGATGGCCTCGCTGAGAGGGAGGTGTTTGAGCGGGACCTGGAGGTCTGGGAGTGAGCCATGTGGAAACCCAGGGAAAGAGAGTGCCTGACTACAAACAGCCAGTGCAAAGGCCCTGACACAGGAGCGGGCCTGCTGTGCTTCAGAAAAGGACTAGAGGCCCAGTGTGGCTGATCAGAGGGAGAAGGGGCAGAATGGGAGGAGAGACGACAGAGGGCCATCTCATATCAGGCTTCATCAACCCCTATCACCAGTCTTCTGGTGGGAGGTACATTTTCTGGACAAGAATTTTATATTGTATACCAAGAGCTCTGAAAATCAATAGGAAATTAATTTAACTCAATAATTCTACCTCTAGAAATCTAAAGTAAATAGCCATTCCTGCCAAAATAATACACGAATGCCATTTAATACTTACCTATATTAGGGAAAAATTAGAAACAACTTAAAACATCAACTATTAGATTATAAAGTATTTTTATGCATCCATTCTATTGATTTTTAGAAAGAGGAAGAGTCATATATTGTGAAAAAATCAGGGAAAATTAATGCTAAGCTTTGATCAAGCATGCATTATTATTGTCATATATTTAATATATAAATCTGATCATTGAACTAAGAAAACATTCCAAGGCACTAACAGTAGTTCAAGCTAAATGGCAGAACAGAATTGCTTTTAATTGATTTTACATTTTCTAAATCATCTTACTTACTCTGCACTACTTGCGTACTTAAATCCCAGAATATCCCCTCCAACCTAAAGGCAAGGTAATAAAATCTGGTTACGCAGGAAATGAAAAGAAATTCAGACATGGATCGCAACTCAGCTTTATTTGATGCAGTTCACAGACATTTAAGCGCCACACGAAATAAGTGTGCCCGGAGCGCACATTCGGTGCCAACAATCAAGTGGCAGGCCCTCCAGGGACCCAAGCCCCAGGGAAGGAGGCGCTGCCTGGGAAGGAATGCAAGATCAGGTCTCGGGTCTCTTCTCCCAGCCCAGGCTTCGTGGAAACGGGAGCCCAATGCGCTGGATGTTCCACACGATCAGGGAGAGCTCGTTGAGGAAGGTGTTGATGGAAATTCGGAGAAGGCTAAGGTCTTCAGCTGTCCATCTCCTGCAAGTGAGGGGTAACGATCAGGTTGAAAGTGAGAACTCTGTCCTAGACCCAGGGCCCCACGACTCCCCCTTCCAGAGACCCAACCCTGGGGTTGTTCCCTGTCTCCATGACCACATTCCACAGGGTGAGATGGGCCCCACACCCGCCGCCCCCCTCCCAGCCGGCCCCGTCCAGAACTCACACAGCCAGGACGCTGCCATTCACGGTGATCCTCCGAACCGCTTGCCCTTGGCGGTGGATATCAGGCATCAGGGACCTGAAGGTCATCTCTGCCTCCAGTGCGGACCCGAAGGGCACAGTGAGGGTGCTGGGGGAGGCGGGGTTAAGGGACCATCGCCTGCTGCCTTCGCCTGGGCCCCGGGCCACCTGGCCCCTGGGAAGCTCTCCTGCAGTGGCCCACTCTCCCCCTCCTGTCAGCTCAGGCCTGCCTCCTTCCCCCTTCCAGCCCTCAGGCATCCCCTTCCACCATCCGCCCTGGAAGCCCCCCAGACCGGCCCCCACGGCAGCCCCTCCACCTAGAGCCGGCCCTGGCCCCCCCATGGCCCCTGTAAAGGATACAAGGTCAGAAGTCGGCTTCCTGCTCCTCCAGCCCCCGGCACTGCGTCTCCACCAGACCCCGGGGCATGTGGTGCCCGCGCGGCCTGGGGGGCACCCCCGGCGGCAGCGCCCTCCCCTCCCGCGCCGCAGGGGTCACAGGGGCTGCCAGGGCCGCTGGCGACCCCCGAGGCTTCGGAGTCAGCAGGGATGCTCTGGCAGACGGGGCGGCCGGGGCCACCCTGGCCATCAGGGCCGCTGGGGTCGCCCTGGTCGTCAGCACTCACAGGCTCCTCGTGGCGGTCGGCATCACCCACGGCACCCTGGCCTTCAGGGTAGGCCGCTTCACCCACAGCGCCTGCGCCTTCGTCCTCCGCCTGCATGGCTGCCGCGCCTCCGCCTTCCCTCTCCCTCACAGCTGCGGGAACCATGCTTCTGTCTCTACTAGCCGCCCAAAGACTGCGCCTTCCTCACGGAAGCGCCGCCCCTTAGCGATGGACTTTATTCTAATGCGCATGCGCAAACAGACCCCTGGACCAGGCACTCCAGGGCAGTGATTTGTTCTCGCCTAGAGGACCCTGCTACAGGGATCGGAATCTGCATCAGACTGAGGCTCCCTCATGAACCTCTGTAACCTCAGCACAGGACTCCATTCAAATGCGCCTGCCAGAACAGAGCCTTGGTGGCGCCTCAGGGGATGTGATAGGTTCCACCATGCAGGCCCAGCCCATGCCCCAGAAACCCCTCAGGCTGAGACTTCCTCAGCACAGGACTCCACCCAAGTGCGCCTGGGCAAACAGCCTTCTAGTGAGGCTGCTGGCACATGAGGCATTCCCACCTTTGTCAACAAAGGTCCCCTATGGGACACAGAGACTGAGGTGCCCTCACGAGGTTGCTAAGGGGGCCTAGGGCTGGTGCTCGGCCTGGGTCTCCCAGGCCTTCTAGAGGCTGGGCAACCTTGTGGGCAGCCTGGCTGTGGGTGGATGGGTAAAGTTCCTTCCTGGCAAAGGTTTGAGTGTTTTTTTTTGGTTTTGTGTTTTAGAAAAACTTGAGAATAGAGTGAGCTTTCTGCTTGACAGGATTTTGCCTGCATATGTCAAAAAGAAACAAAAGTCCAAACTGTCCCTCTCCTTGCCACTGCTGCTCCTTTCCAGTCCCCAACTCATTCCTCTGCCCCGGCCAAGGAGTGTGAATTCCTAGATCTCATTTTCGTAGGCAAGAACTTCAAGCTGTCTAGCGTGCAAGTCTGCGCGTTGACTCTTTGTGTGTGATTCAAGCTGCTGAGCGTGAGGTGGAAGGGAAATTGCTGGGGTGGGGTCCTCCACGTCCTCCTGGGTGTCTAGCCTCCCCCTGTGCCCACAAGCCTGTGGGTGAGAGTACACAGTACTGTGCCTTGGGGTGACACTCAGGCCTCCACACCCTTGGCTGGGCTTCTGTGGGCAGGAAGTGCACCATCCAGTGAAGGGGTCTTGGGCATGGCCCAGCTCAGAGCTGAAGGTGATGTACTTGACATCTGAAGTTTTCTCTGTAGCTTCTTTAACCCAGATCTGTCAGGTTACATGCCGAGGCAGTGGAAGCTCTCCCACATTCCCCTTAGGCTGGGGTGCTGGCTGAGGAGTGGCCCTGCATGGACATGATCACTGTGCTGTGGAAGCCACTGCAGACAGCAACCAAAACATCATTTTCCAAAGCTGGCTTTGTCTTTTCCTGATGCTTTTCTGGCGTGGTGCTGGAATTGTGGGGAGGAGACATGCTCCCACATCCACTTGGTTCACTCAGCAAGTATTTGTTTCGAGAGCCTCTGCCTGGCACTATTCTAGGGACTAGGAAAAGAGCAAGGAAGGAAACCCACAAAAAGCCTTTTCCCCCTGGAGCTGATTTTGTCATAACTTATTATTCTGTTATTTTACCCTTTAATGTATCCTTCCTAATCTTCATTTCTACACTCTTCTCCAAGACTATTCTCTCACCCTTGCTTGTTTTTTTGCTTTTTTGTTTTTTCCATTCAGGCTGCAGCACTCCCTTTAGAATCTCTTCTAATTCTGTTCTTTTGGTAAGATGCTCTCTCAGTTTGTGTTTCTCTGTGAAGACTTTAACCTAACCCTCGTTTTTGAAGGGCAGTTTTGCCAGATACAGTATTCTTGGCTGGCAGTTTTTCTCTTCCAGTACCTTAAATTCTTCATACCATTTTCTTCTTGCCGCCACAGTTTCTGATGAAAGGTTGGCATTTAATCTTACTGAGGTTCCCTTGTATGTTATACTTTGCATCTCTCTTGCTGCTTTCAGAATTCTCCTTATCTCTGATATTTGTCATTCTGAATAGTCGTTGTATTGGAGTAGGTATATTCGGATTTGGTTTGTTTAAGGTGCATTGTTCTTCTTGGATATTGATAGTTATGTCTTTCATAAAGGTTGGTTAGTTTTTGGTCATTGATTCTTAAGATATTCTTTCTGCCCCTTTCCCATTCTCTTCTCCTTCCAGAACATGGATAACACATTTATTTCTGTGATATGCACTGTCATTCAATTCCCTGAGCCCCTGTTTAATTTTCTTCATTCTTGTTCCTTTCTGTTCTCCTCTCTTTTCCAGTTCCTTTTGTTCTGTCTCTGAAATCACTAATTCTGTCTTTGAGCAATTCAACTTGGTTGTGTGCCTCTAATATATTTTTTTAAGATTTAGTTTACTTATTTCTCTCCCCTCCCCCCACCGTTGTCTGCTCTCTGTGTCCATTCACTGTGTGTTCTTCTGTGTACGCTTGCATTCTTGGTGGCACAAGGAGTCTGTGTCTCTTTTTGTTACATCATCTTCCTGTGTCAGCTCTCTGTGTCTGTAGGGTCACTCCTGAGTGCAGAGGGTGGCTCAAGGCATGGTGCACTCCTTGCATGTGGGGCTCAGATACACAGGAGACTCCCCTGAGTGGCATGGCACTCCTTGAACATGGCAGGCAGTACCGCACATAGGCCAGCTCACCATATGGACCACGAATCCCTGGTTGTGAACCCTGGACCTCCCATCTGGTAGGCGGACACTCTGTCAGTTGAGCCACGTCTGCTTCCCTCTAATGTTTATTTAATCTCATCCATTCTGTCTTTCATTCCCATCATCTCTGTTACTTCTCTTTGAAGGCTTTCCAATTGTTCTTTATTTTCACCCAGTGTATTCTTATTAGCCTTTATTTCTTTGTTAGATTTTCCTTCAATTCTTTGATTTAAGAGAGTTGTTGATTATCATTACTGTCTTAAATCCTGAATCTCTTCAGGATATCTCTTTTTTCCTTTGCTTGGGCCATCTCTTCCTGTTTCCTAGTTTGGCGTGTAATTTGTTGCTCATGTATAGTCACCTGAATATGTTGGTGAATTTATTCTTATGGCCAATTCCTTTCCCTTGATGAGGGTATTTTTTCACAGCTTTTCTTTGATTTTTATTTCAACTTATTTTTCATTCTGAATCTTTAAAACTGCCCAGCTTAAGTTATCAAAATCAGGCCCGAGAGTCACTAACATGGTGCAGATTTCCTACCAGGGGGCTAAAGAGAGACCTAAAAGCAGTGTTTATACTTGCAGTTTCCTGGCCAGCCAGCAGATGACATTTGTTGGTCATCACTTCCATAGAGGTGTTTCTCTCAGCCTCTGCTTTCCAGTGTTTCTGGTCAAGACAGAGCTGAGATTCAAAGCAGGCTCTGCTGGCCAAATTCACTGAAAAGAAACCGTCAGACTCATCATCCCTCTTCCCTTGTAACAGCTGACATGGAGGAAGATGACTGTTCCCCTCACAGTTAGCTGTAGTCACCCAAGGGTTCTATCCAGGCTTCATGTCTTAGGCATGGGAGACCTTCTCAGTTGCCATGGGGGTTGATAACTCACATGTGTTGTTCCAGGTGCTTCATCTCTCTGACCCTTGCCCTCCTGGAAGTTGTGCAGCACTGGCTAGGAGTACCAGTCCCCAAAGCAGGTCCCTTGAACAGCTTTCTGCCCTTTCTCCATTGATTTTGTGACAGAGTTGAGCCCTGCCTGCCTACTTGATGCCATCTTCCTAGAACTGCATGTCTGTTCTTTAATTGGAGTGTTTGGCAAATTCATATTTAATATAATTACTGACAGGTTGGATGATATGTCTGATATTCTGCAATTCGTTTCCTTGTATATCCTTTTTATTTTGTTTTTAATTGACTTGGGAAAATTTACATGCAAAAATTGGGCATATCCTAGATATACAGTTCTATGAGATATGAAAAAGTATATACAGCCTAAATCAAGGGACAGAACATTTCCATCACCCTCAATATTTCCCTTTGTGTCTCTTTCTGGTCAAGCCCCTCCCTTACATTCTGCCCTAGACTATCAAGTTCTGCATTTTTTAACTGTGAGCTACACTGATCTTTTCTGGAATTCCAAATAAATGGAATTATACAGTAGCTACGCTTTTCAGTATGCTTCTTTTTTCACATAGCAGAATGAATATGAGATTCATCCACATTGTTGTTTTTATCAGTAAGTCATTTCTTTTTTATTGCAGTGTGGTACTCCATTGTATGGATGAACCAAAATGTGTTTAAACATTCACCTGTTGATGGACCTTTGAGTGGTTTCCAGATTAGAGTTACAATTAATAAAGCTGATATAAAAATTCACATATGATCTTTGTGTGGACATATATTTTCAGTTCTCTTGGGTAAAAATCCAGAAGTGGAATTGCTGCGTCATAATGGTAAGTGAAAGCTTTGCTTTATATGAAACTGCCAAATCCATTTCAATACGTTTGTATCAATTTAAATTCCCACCAGCAAATGTGCAGCTTCCAGTTTTGGACTTGATTGGTCATATATAGAGAAACGTATATATATGCAGATGGATTATATTAACATTTCTATATAGTTCATCTCTTTTTGAAATGTCTAAAATCAGTCATAAATAAACAAGCATGATTCTAGACGTAAAAGTTTCTGAGAAGCAAATTGGTCTTCTTACCACATTTAATATCCTCCTGAAGAGGGTGAGTTATTTCAGTCACTAATGATGTACACATTAAGATAGTTTATGAGTCAAATGATCTTATCAGATTGTTTTGAATTTTCATGTGATTTTTAGTTTAAACCCAAGTGGAGTATGTGTGAAAAAATAGTCATTTCATGGGGAGGATATATAAAGAAATGATAACCCACACCATAGTCTTAAAAGAGTGAAATGATTAATAATGTTAACATATTCTACTAAACTACTTTTTATTAGCCTCTAATCAGAGAAATGGACTCCATATTATGAATTTCATCAGAGAGAGTTTTACAGGGAAGTAGTCACAGAGGAGTAAGGGGAACATGAGACACCTAAGACTTAACACCTGCAACACTTGCCAAATCCAGAGCTGGGAGGAGAAGGAAAGGAGGTGATAGTGCCAGAGTACAGGAACCAGGACTACCCAGAGGGAGTCAACACCTTGGAGGAATAGACAGCTGAGGACTTAGGAGGCTCGACCCACCATTCTGGAGTTTGAACCATGGAGGAGAGGACCCCTGGTGGGATCTGCAACCCAGAGGATTTTTAGCCACTGGCAGGAAAGCCACACTCCCTTCTTCCTTCTTGCCCTCGAGTGTCACATCAGTTCCTCCCATTGACCAAAACTAACTTGAAACCAGTGGGCAAAGAAACCCAGAAAATGTAATTTGTGATCTGCGCAGAGGAAGGGGAAAACAAGGAATGGGTATGAGAGCAAACAGGAAAATGTTTGGCACCTATGTCAAGTGCAAATACATAAATGCAGCATTGCATAAAGAACTGGGCAGAAAATTTACACTTTCTTTCATAATCAAAGTCCAATATCCTCATGATTTCTCAGTGGTGCCAAATATAAATATCTTTACTAGCAATAAAAAATTAGCATAGTATTGATTTTGAAATGACAAACTAAAATCTGTTTTTTCACCTAATTTGAAAATCTGTCATTCTTATCATTTCTCATGGTTTCTGAAGTTGAAAAGCACTACCACTATTTGGAACTCCTAACATTCTTTTGCCACTTCTGCCAATGCTTAAAAATGCCCACATACCCTAAAGTAAAGTTGCTTTTAGGAAGATGTGTTGTCAATATACTAGTGCTAATATTTCATAAAATGGCAAATTTACCTAGCACTGGATAGGCAATTTATTTAGTATAATATAATGGTAAGGATTATCTAGTACAGTTTTTTTTAATATGAAGCAATAAAAAAAGTTTTATCTGATTAAAACAAAAGGAAATCACACTAGGTAAATGTAGGGAGATGAAGTGTTACAGTTAGATCTACATGTGTGAGTGTTATAATAGAAGGGTGGAATTTAAAATCAAGGTAAAAGTAAACCATCTCTGCCTCTGGCATCATCTCTCCTCTAACTTCATAGTCTCTATATTCAATTTTTTTGCACTTAATCTCCATCCATTTCCCAGCCCTAATCT
Organism: Dasypus novemcinctus; assembly: GCF_030445035.2. Lineage (NCBI taxonomy): Eukaryota > Metazoa > Chordata > Mammalia > Cingulata > Dasypodidae > Dasypus > Dasypus novemcinctus. The sequence continues at coordinate 178,001,041 of NC_080704.1, forward strand.
TAATTACTTGTGTTTTATTTTTGTTTCTTAATCAGATAAGTCAGATGTGTGGGAACTTCATTGGTTTGGGAAATCTATACTTTTTCCTATCTCAAAATTTCTGCTTTGCCTACATCACTCTGAGCAATATGAAGTAGAGGGGTCTGAGTTGTTCTGTTTCAACATGATAGCATGAATAACACCTGTGGGCACAGGTTGGCTTACACACATATATTGGGTTCCTCAGCTTTCTCTGCATGTGCCTAGTAAGGGATCTGGAGATTCTCCAAACACCTCCAGAATGTGTTTTGGTTTTCTATTGCTGCGTAACACATCACCATAAACTCAGAGGTTTAAGCAACACCCTTTTATTATCTCACAGTCTCCATGAGTGAGGAATCCAGGCACAACTTAGCTGGGTCCTCTGTTCAGGATCCCTCAAGACTACAAGGAAGGTGTTAGACGAGCTCGGGGCCTTATCTGAGACCTGGGGTCCTCTTTCCAGCTCACATGGTAGTGGGAAGAATTTATTTCCTTACCATTGTGGAACTCGTGATAGACACTTGCACAAAGCCAGCAGGAGAGTCTCTGAGCACAGGGACATCTGATTAGGTCAGTCCTACCCAGGGTGATTGCCCTTCTAAATAAGCCAAAGTCAAATAGCTTAGGAGCCTTCACCTTCTACATCACACAGCTAAGCCGCCTTCACCTTCACCATGACACAGTTTAGAGACCTTCACCTTCTATATCAGAAAGCTTAGGGACCATCCCCTTCTACATCACACTGCTAAGGGGACATCACCTTCTACATCACACAGCTTAGGGATCTTCACCTTCTACATCACACAGTTAAGGGACTTTCACCTTCACCATTACACAACTTAGGGACTTCCACCTTCTACATCACACAGTAAGGGTCCGTCCCCTTCTACATCACACAGCTAAGGGGCCATCACCATCTACACCACACAGCTTAGGGATCTTCACCTTCTACATCACACAGCTTAAGGACCTTCACCTTCTACATGATATAGCTAAGGGACCTTCACCTGCACCATCACACGACTTAGGGACCTCCACCTTCTACATCACACAGCTAAGGGGCCATCACCTTCTACATCACACAGCTTAAGGACCTTCACCTTCTACATGATATAGCTAAGGGACCTTCACCTGCACCATCACACAACTTAGGGACCTCCACCTTCTACATCACACAGCTAAGGGACCTTCACCTTCTACATCACAAAATTTTGGAACCTCCACCTTCTCCATCTTCACGTCGGCAAAAACCCTTCCCCTTTCTCACATAACACAGCCTAAGCATGCGTGTGCCGTCCATCATGGTCACATAGCATGGGAGGTCATCATACAGGATGGGCATACCGGAGAATAAGAATCTTAGAATTCTCCTCACCACCATTGGTTGGACAGGGTGAAGGAAAGATCAGAATTACCATTTCTCCCTTATCTTCTTTTGTATCACTGTTTTGTGTAGTTTGAGGCCTTGCTGGTTTTCTCATGACAACCAAGTCCAGATGAGTGCTGTGTGCCCATCCACATACCTGGGAAGTAGGTGGCCACTAAGTAGCCAGCGAGGGGTATTGGGCAGCAGATTGGGACACTGTTCTGCACTCTTTACCACCTTCCCCACCGCTGTCCCTCTCATCCTCTCACACCTTGATTCTTGCTTGCTCTGGGCACAGCTGCTAGAGACCTGGCCGCTCTCGATTTTTGTCTGTTTGGTTCACCTGGTGTCAGGCTTACAGCACAGCAAGAGACAACTCTTTGGAGCAGTTGATTTAGAGCAATCAAGCCCATATGTTCAAAATCATAGCATGAACGTCTTGGGAACTCTTCTAAGTGAGTATGGTTGTTTCTATTCCAAGTGCTCCTAATCCTTCTGTAAATCTTTTCCATTTGCTGTCCTGAGATGTGTGGCCACTCGTGCACAAGTTCAGCTTTGAGGAGCTGTGCTGCATGGTGTCAAAAGTGTTCCCAAGAGCACACAACCATGTAAACCAAAGCCCCGGTGTGGTATTAGCTACAACATCCATTGTGAGGGTGTCGATGTGTTGTGATGGTGGAGCTTTATAGTCATCTCCCTCAGGTCCCAACAATACTCCACCTAAACAGAAATCATAACCGACGACACATGTCTGCTGGTCATGGTCTCCTGGCCTCCATGATAGTCTGCTCCATCAAGTTCAAGTCAGGGTGCTGGAAGAAGACAGACGGGAGGCCACACAGCAGTGTTCCTAAGAGCATGGGCTCTGGAGCTCAAGCAGGGATCTGGTTCTATTATCTTCCCTTGAGAGCTGCGTGGCCTTTGGCCAATAATTTAATAGATGTGGACCCAGGCTTCATCGTCTGTGGACTGGGAAGTGTAAAAGTCCTTACCCAGCAGAGTTGTCATGAGAAGTGATTGAGTAGAAGTAAGCCAGCTGCTTACAACAAGGTCCCCTACAAAAGCAATGCTGGGTCAGAGTTGGCAGTCACCATTTCATTGTCTTATTCTTGTCACCACTGCAATGCGTTCCAGTCCCTATGGCAGTGCAAGAAATCAACCCCAAATCTCAGAAGCTGGAAAAACGTTTTCATTGTGCCCACCTATTTTGTAGGTGAGGCATTGATACAGGGGACAACAGGGACGGGTTATCTGGGGCCTCAGCTGGGACGCACACACCTGTGGGATAAACTCATCTGAGGGCCCGTTCACTCACATGGCTGCTCCCTGGCTGGGATCACGCCAAGGCTGGGAGCTACGTGGCCTCTCCAGGAAGCTTGGCTTCCTCACCAGAGGGCGGCCTCAGTGGGACTCCATCCAGGGAGGATCCCAGATCAGGAGATCCTGCCAGCACGCCAGAAGATGCAGCGTCTTTCATGACTCAGACTGGGAGTCACAAGGCATCCTGCTGGCTGTTCTTCAAGCCAGGAGCCCTAACAAGCACCTAAGGGTTTGTGTTCAAAGGAGAGAAAACATGGACCCTGTGTCCCCTGGGAGTCAGTCAGGGCCATGATGTAGAAGAGCACGTGGGATGGGGCCATCCCTGCCACACTTCTCTACGATTTTTAAAAAAATATCGATACTTCTTTTTTTAAAGATTAATTTATTTCTCTACCCTTTCCGCTCCCCCCCCCCCGTTGTCTGTTCTCTGTGTCTATTCGCTGCGTCTTCTTCTTTGTCCACTTCTGTTGTTGTGAGCAGGACGGAAATCTGTATTTCTTTCAGTTATGTCATCTTGTTGTGTCAGCTCTCCGTGTGGGCAGTGCCATTCTCAGGCAAGCTGCACTTTCTTTCTCAAGGGCAGCTCTCCTTACGAGGCACACTCCTTGTGCATGGGGCTCCCCTACGTGGGGGACAGCCCTGCATGTCATGGCACTCTTTGTGCGCATTAGTGTTGCGCATGGGCCAGCTCCACATAGGTCAAGGAGGCCCGGGGTTTGAACTGTGGACATCCCATGTGTTAGACGAACGCCCTAACCACTGGGCCAAGTCCGCTTCCCACTTCTCTATGATTTTTACATGACTCTGCCAAGAAGTCCCTGTGAATATGTTCTCGCTTTTCCAGGAAGACTCTTGTTTCAGTTAGCAAAGAAGCTGTGGCTTGGAAATGATGTTGCTACACCAGGAGCCACACATGAATTTTGAACTGGCACCAATTTTTCTCTATGCTGGACTAACAAGAATAGTGATTTTGCCGTGGAATCGTAACCCATGGATCTTCTGTCACCGAGTACCATAACCTTCAATTATGGGTTTTGTTCCTATGAGAAGGGTAAAGAACACTGTATCTTTTGATCCAATGAATGATTCCCACTCAAAGCAGAAGGCAAAAATGCTATCACTTCCTCAAGCCTTCATTTCCTAATCTATAAAATGGGGATTAAAAACAGCACTTCCTTCCGAGGGTTATACTGGAGATTGAATTAATAAATGCAGATATGTTCAAAACAGTGCCTAGCATATAAAAAATGCTGGATAACTTGTCAGGAATCATGCCACAAGCAGGACAAGTGGTTAAAATTTGTGGGGGGGAAGGGTTGGAGAGGGGTCGTGAAAAACATCCTGAATGCTTTGTGTTTTTAATTCACATGCAAACAAGCCATCTTCCCAGTCATGGGAGACAATCCATGAGCACTGGTCAAATAACTATTGAACAGGACGACAGTAGAAATGTGGGGCCAAGCCTGAAACGTGTCTGATGCTTCTTATAGACTGTCTCTTCCCACCGGAAGGGCAAAAGAAGATAAGGCATCTTTGCTGTGAAGCAGGAGTTGCTGTCACCAATGGATTTTTCTCCATCTGAAGAGGCCCTGAGTGCCCCCTTCATGTCTTTATCCCTCATGCTATAAATAAAGGGATTGAGCATGAGTGCGACCATGGCATACAGCACTGTGGCCACCGAGTACACAACAGTGTAGGAGGAGGAAGGTCATAGATGCACCCCAAGTAGAGTCCCATAGAACAACGACACCACTGCAAGGTGGGAACTGCAAGTGGAAAATGCTTTCGCTTACTCAGGAAAGAATGCAGTCTTAATGGCAGAGAAAATATGCATGTAGGAAAGAGAAATAAACAGGAAGGGAGTGACAAAAAGAAAGTTCCCCCTAGTGTAAACAACCAACATTGATATAGATATCTGAGCAGGAAAGCTTTAGCAATGCACAACCTCACAGAAAATAATATGATTTCTGACACTGGTGAAGAAGATAGAGTATTCATCTGGAGGATGTGGATCAAGGGATAGATGTTTGTGATCATCAGAGCCACAGACAACAATGGGATACAGAATCTGGGACCCATGATTGTGGCATAATGAAGAGGGTGACATATGGCTACAACTCTGTCATAAGCCATCACTGCAAAGAGGAGATTGTCCTGTTCTAGAAATAAAATTAGAAAATACATCTTCATGAGGCGCCCTATATAGGAGATGGATTGCCTCTGAGTTCCATGTTAGTAACATCTTCGGAATAGTGACAGAGATGAAGCAGATGTCCACATAGGACAGGATGGCTAAGAAGAAATACATGGGTGTGTGGAGGTGAGAGGTAGAGCAGATGGCCAGGATGATGAGCAGATTCTCCACCACAGTAGCCACATACATGGACAGGAACAGGCTGAAGAGGAGAAGCCGAAGCTCAGGTGCCTCTGACAGTCCCAGGAGGAGGAATGCCGAGATAACAGCAAGATTGCCTCTTGCCATGGCTTCAGGTTTCTACAGATATGCATTCTAAAAACATTGATCAAGAAGGCAATCTGGGAAAATACTCATTGCACCCTTGCCATTAGCCAAAATAAAAGTTTGTGACACTTTTAGAAGGAATTGCAGACCTTGAGCTAGTAAGAATGTGGGGGCTATAAGGTCACCAAAGGATGCAGGGGCTGGTGCTGAGGAACTCTTTGTGATCGACTTCTGTCAGTAGTGCCCCCACTTCCCCATATGGAAGGAAGAATAAGACAGAGAATAGGAAAAAGAGAACTGAAAGTAAGGCACGGGGTTAGGGACTGTGGGTCAAGGTAGCAAGGAGAGGCAAGTTGTCAATCGTTGGGTCCCTGTGTGCCTTTTCACTTCATCCAGGCAGGATTCGAGGTGGTGACCATGATGGAAAAATTGTGTGTGTGTGTGTGTGTAGTTAAACAGAAGCATATATTAATATTCATGCATTCAACAGAAGGATGTTTGGAAGTTTATGCACGAAAATGTTAATTCACAGTGGTTATCTGTGAGGTGTGAGATCCTAACTTGTCTAAGGTTTCATACCAGACGCAATTGGGGGCTCATACTCAAGCCTGTGCTATACAAAGGCATGTCTGTTGAGTTGTGTCCCTATCTCTTTGTGTCTCCTTCTCAAGATCATATAATGGAATCCATGAAGCATACCAACATACTTATTATAGCAGTCCTGGAAGGAGAAAAAGGAAAGGAAAAGCAGAAAAAAAAAGATCTGAAGGAAGAATGGGTGAAACATTCCCAAATTCAATAAAAGACAGAAATCTACCCTTCCAAGGAGCTCAACTAACTCCAAGTAGGATAAACACAAAGGGATCCACACTGGCACATTAAAATCAAACTGTGAAGCCAAAGAAAGATTCTTGAAAGAAGCAAAAAAGAAAGGATTCCTCATGTACAAGGGATCCTCAGTAAGAGTAACACCAAAGTTCTCATCAGAAACCACAAATGCCAGAAAACAGTAGGGTGACAAATTCAAAGCACAGAAGGAGAAAAAAACCTGTCAAATAAGAAGTAAGACCCACACTGGATCATCCATTCTAATCAAAAGCACTTAATTGAAGGAATTTTTTAATCCCCCCACCCCTTTGCAGCTTGTTTGCTGTCTGCTTTCTGTGTCCATTTACTGTACACTCTTCTGCGTCTGTATTTTTTATTTATCCCCCTCCCCACCTTGTGGCTTGTTTGTTGTCTGCTCTCTGTGTCCACTTGCTGTGTGCTCTTCTGCGTTTTTTCTTGTCTCCCTTTTTTGTTGCATCACCTTGCTGAGTCGGCTCTCTGTGACACTTGCGGGTTGGCAGCACTCCGGAATACCCAGGCCAGTGGCACTCTGCAGTGAGTGTGTGACCCTGCCTTCACAAGGAGGCCCCAGGACAGGAACTCAAGGCTTCCCATATGGTAGATGGGAGGCCAACTGATTGAGCCACAGCTACCTCCCACTTAACTGAAATAATTTAATCAAGAATTCTATAACTAGAAAAACTATCCTTCAAAATAGAAAAGAAATGAAGTCATTCTCAGATTTTTAAAAGCTGAGAGAGTTTGTTACTAGGAGGCCTGCCCTACAAAAACATGCTAAAGGGAGCACTTCAGACTGAAATGAAAGGACAAAAGTAACTCCATATCCCACTGAGTGGACTAGGAGAGATTGTAAACTACAATGTAAACTCTAATCCATGCAGTGCAGCAGTGCTCCAAAAGGTATTCACCAAATGCAATGAATGTGCCACAATGATGAAAGAGGTTGTTAATGTGGGAGGAGTATGGTGAGGGGGGTGGAGGGTATATGGGAACCTCTTATATTTTATGAATAATATTAAAAAAATTAAGAGATCATAGAAAAAATTTTTAAAAAGACACATAGGTCATGCAAAATGTTACTTTAATGACCTTACAGAACCTTTCTACATTCTCCTCCAACCCTTTCTTTCCCATTTTTTTTCCTTTGAATCTGTAGAATATCACTTTCTTCTTGCTTTGTACTAGAAGTTGTAAGGAGAAGCCAGACCACACTTTGCACGTTAATTTGGAAATGTCCTCAGCTAAGTATCCAAGCTCATCCCCTTCAAATTCTACCTTCTATCCAACACTGGGACTCAATTTTACAAAATTCTCTGCCATTTTAAAACAAGGGTCACCTTTCTCCCAGGTTACAATGACACATTCATCATTTCTGCCTAACATCTCATCGGAAGTAACTTCAGCGTCCACATTTCTACCAACAGTCTTTTCAAAGCAGTCTAGGCCTTTTCTATTGATTCTAATGGGAATATCATTCTTTGCAGCTATGTTGCTGGGTTGCACCTGGACCATGGAACATTTAGTGTCCGTGTCACCTAAGTGCTATAATGATCTGGGTGTTTATCTTATCTGCCAGGCCTCCAGTTGGTCCTTAACATCAGCATTCATCCTCAGTTGAAGTGGTAAACATGATATTAAGTGCAACCAGGTTCCAAAGGCACCAATAAGTTGCATGAACAGGTTGCTCATCCTTCCTAATCCTGAGAAGATGTCATTTCTTCCTAATCCTACACTTATAATCTCATGGTGAGTCCCCTATATTCTGTGGATAGACGAGAAAATCATTTTAATTTGGTTTACAGATGGATTGGCATGGCATCTTGATATTGGAAGTGCTCTGCGGTAGCATTGCATTCCCATGGGAAAGTGCACCTGGAAGACTGTGGCGAGGGGAATTCTCTTTATGGACACCACTTCAATCAATGGATGCTATTGTTCCATTTGTCTGGAAGGAGATGGCTAGAAGTGGAGATCTACTCTAGTTAATGGTGTTATAGACTAGCGATATCAACCAGACTCAGACTCTGAATAAAGTTCCAATTGAGAGCTTTATTAGCCGTTCAGCGACTGCCTTCTCCTACGCAGAGGGGAGAGCAGCCCCGAGTCGCGCGGGGAATCTGCTTATATAGGCTTTTAGGTTCAGGGCGGGGTCAATAGCTCAGCAAGCAAGCACGTACAGAAGCAGGTGTTTGCGGTTAATCAAACGCTGGGAATTCTATCAGGGGAGATAAGTGGTTGGGGAGTTCTTGTTATTTACAGGGTCTGGGTCAGGTTGGTCTTTTGGTAGGGGCTGACGACACTTTCTACAGGAGGAGGACTTGAGATAAGGTTTTACAGTCGAGCAAGCTTGTTACAGAAGCGAGATATAGGCGGTTAGGGGGCTGTGGAATTTTCCTCTCGGGTGGGGGTGGTCACAGGCTCCTACTTCTCCACAATGGAAAGTATACAATAGTTTGGTCAACTGGTCAGGACTTGGAAGGGACAAGCCTGAAGGTTTGATAACAAGGAGGTCTGGGGAAGAGGCAGATACATGGACTTTTGCGAATGGCCCCAGAGTGTGAGGAAATGTGCATGCCTTGTGAATGTTCCCCCCGTGTGCCCACCACAGAGGAGGCTTTTGATAATGAGGTGGAGAAGATCCTTGCTCAGTGGGTTCGTGATCAAAGTGGCCGTGGTGACAGATATGGATATTGATCATGGGCTCAGCACCACGGTGTCCCCTCACCAAGGCTCATCTGTGTACTACTCCTGCCCTCTGTCCAGCTGACTGACAACTGGACACACCCTATGGTGCCATTCATCATGGAAACCTGCCAGCTATCTGGTGGAAGCTGATTATATTGAGCCCCTTACCTCATGCGGAGGACAGCATTTTTTTGAATCTCTGCAAAAGACACTTTTATTGCGTGTATATATACCACCTGCCTCCACCAACTGGCATTGTTTTGCCAGCAATACTATCCATAGACCTTCTAAAAGCATTTTCCTCATCATAGTATCCCCAAAAACAGACTTCACTGAGCCGTTTTTTGAGAACTTCACCTGACTTTTTGGAGAAGCTTGAGCATTTGAAATTATGAGACAGAGGAGGGTTATTATGGTGGCTGGCACAATTGATCCTGAGTATCAAGAGGAAAGAGAATCGCTGATACAGAGTAGGGTCAGAGAAATGTATTTCTGTGACGCACAGAATTTTGGGGGGTGCCTGCTAGTACTGCTATGGACAGTGGCAACTTTCAGTGGAAGATAACCGCAACCCCTCACGGACATGATCATCAAGGGCTCAGAACGCTGAGGGGTGAAATCTTGGATCATCCCATCTCATAAAGGAGCATAATCAAATGAGATGTTTGGGTGAGGCCAAAGGGAATATGACATATGTAGTAGAAATAAGAAGCTAAAAACATCCGCTCTGGCCTGATGTCTCCTTGCAGAAACGAGTCCTGTTGTAGTGATGCTTAAAGCAACTCTTGGGTATTTTATGCATATTTTTATGTGTACTTGCTGGACAGAGCCAATTGTTCCCATATCTTCCAATGCCATGTTCAGTTTCATCCTGCAGCTAGCTTGAAATTGGCTGTGCTGGGAGTATTAACATGATGGAAGTCAGCAAATGCTATTAATCAGGGCTCATACCCACCCCTTCCTGAGACTCCAGCACACCACTAGCTCCAAGGCACACTTTTGAAATAGCCAGTGCACTCGAGCAGGGCCTGTGTGGCTCTGCAGCCAATGCTTACAGAAGAAACTTCCTGACACTTGGATCAGGGTAGGACAGTATGTTCCCGCAACCCACCCGGCAGTCATGAGCTTCCTGACTCTCTCTTCCTCTTGTGGCCCACCTCCCTTAGCAGGGCAGTTCTGGGGGGTTCTGGGACTTATTCCCAGAATCTCAGACTACATTCCATTCTTATAGCTCTTTAACTGATAGTTTTATGAACCCTTTTTTCTGTGTTCAACTATTCAGAGAGGTTATTGCTATCTGAAAATGAACCTTGATTGATATATACAAAGGTATCTGCACGTGCGCACACATACACACACACACAGATACATACACATGGAAACAACAGGAAAGAAATGGCATACTTCCACGTGCTTGATTGAAGTTTAAAGAAGGAAAGACTATCTATAGAGATGTAAGGATGTGAAAGGGACCAGTAAGCACTGGTGGGCTGACTCTTACTGGTTCATGAGAGCTGGATTGTAAACTGTCAGAAAGTTTGTGACTTGGTGGTTTAATGCAGTCGTTCTTAAAATGCCAACTATGTAACCTTGCGATCAATTAGCTTATATTAAAACAAAGTTTGTAAATAGTCAAAACTACTGTTTCATAATTATTTTACCACATTTCAGTGTTATCTCTGCTCTGTGGTTTATTTCTGTCTCTTTTGTCTCTATGGTTGAAACACTGTATGATGGTACGTGACTGAGCATTGAGAGATTGATGCGTGAACACTCCCTGGTACATGCAAAAGGCTTCAAAATGATCTTTGCGAGAAGTCATTTGCTTTAAACAGTCTGGCCCGGAGGCTGTTTGCACAGGTGAGAGCCCGCGGTGCAGGGGACCGAGGGGGCGGAGCTTTGGGAGGCGGCTCAGTCCAGCAAAGATGGATTAAGAAGCAAGACTTGTGTCCTCAGAGCTCCGAGAGGCAGGCGGGTGAGCGGAGGCCGTGGAGGCCGGGGACGAGGACGTGGCCAGTGGCGCAAGTGGCCTTCGCGGCCCTGGAGGTGCTGGAGGTACCAATCGGCAGGCTGGACCCCGGACCCCCGGGGGCCCTGGTGTCCCTGGCAGCGCCATTAGCGCGGGAGTCGTGGGCTCTGCAGGTGGAGACGCTGACCCGGGCGCACGTCGTGCTCCAGCGTCGGGTGGCTCTCAAGGCAGCTACGTGCCTTGTATCCTTGAGGAGGGGCCATCAGGGCTGTGGAGAGGGTCTGCTCTCTCTGGGGTGGAGGTCGGGCAGGGTGAACTGGGCAGTCAGGGGCCACTTGGGGGCGGCTGGAAGGGACTGGCTGGAGGGAGGGCGGGAGGAAGGCCAGCGTGGCCAGAGGATGTGCAGGGGTGGGGGGGGAGGTGGAAGACCTGAGTGGGGAGCGGGAGCAGGTTAGGTTTTGGGGGCAGCGGGGCAGGGGTAGGCAGAGATGACCCAAGAGTTGACCCGAGGGAATGGCCAGGGAAGTTGGTCAGGGTGTCACGTGGGCACAGGGCTGAGGTGGGAGGAAGGCTGGCCTAGGGGCACAAGGAGGCCTGGCGCCCAGGCAAAGTCGGTCCAGGCTGGTGCCTTAACCAGATCTCCTCCAGCATCCTCAGAGGGCTTTTCCCGTCCTACATAGAGGCAGAGCTTGTGCAGGTCCCGGATCTCCTTCCAAGGACCTCTCCTGCAGGTGATACCGAGGGAGCTCTCTGTGACCTGCTGCTTGCTGGTGGTGTCAGTTCTGGAAGGGGCCTGGGGTGGCGATGGTAGGGGTGGGGCATGGGATTGGGTGGGGAGGCAGCAGGCGGGCATCGGGGTGGGGTGGCAGCCGGGCATCGGGGTGGGGTGGCAGCCGGGTGCAGGGTCAATCTCACCCGAAGGATGAATAATGGAAACCAAGAAACATCTAAATGTGAGTTCTAAAGAGAGGGCATATGCACCAGGCCTAGGGGATAATTTACACTTTGGATTTGATTTTCTTTTTTTCCTCCCTTTTTTAGCAGACAGATTGCTGAATACAATGGGCAACTCCGAATTTCTTTCATCTCTTTCATGAAACAGCTTTTCCTGGTGGTGGGGACCATGAGGCGCTTTGGGCCCCTATTTCCCACCAAGTGTCTACGTGGAAAGGGGGCCTGAAGTCACACCTTGGGTCACTTCCCAGGCACTGCTTCCTTCTCTAGGACTTTGCTTCCTGGAGTCTGGGCCACTTTACATTTGCAGTCTAATTTTTTCACCTATTTTAGCTGTTGGATGCTCATTTTTTCCCCCAGTTGCAGGAAGAGGGGCGAGCTTAAATGTTTGTTACTGCAGAAAATAAAACCGAGTTAAATCTCTTCCATTTCCAAGTTTCTTTTCAGTGACTGCTTGATCAAATTTTCTTTCCTTTTTCCTTGGGATGGTGGAGAGTTTCTGTGATTCAGATATTCAGGGTGGTACAAGGTAATGAGGACAATTTAGGATATGTAAGGAAATGAAAATCAATTGTGCCCTGACATTCAGCATTAACTACACTGAACGTCTTCTTACTTTTATAATTGTATTAAGACACTAAATGCGTAACACTCATGTATAATGTTTACTGCTTTGAAAGTTTAGGATTAAATTTTTCCCCTGCATTCTTTTTTCATTTAGTTTATGACTTTTCTTCTTGCCAAAAAATTTTAAAAACACTATTGAATGGATGGATAAAGATTTATTATAACGTAATTATTGAATACTTTAAATTGTCTTCAATTTTTCCTTATTATATGTAATGAATCTATTGAATTCTTGTCTATAAGTCTTTGCATGGACGGTTATTTTCTTAAGATAGATTCTGAATGGTAGACTTTCTGAGTTAAACATTTACATTTCTATTTACTTGTTTATTTACTGTGCTTTTAAAATGGAGGTGAACTTCACCTAACACAAAATTATCTCTTCTAAAACCAACAGTTAAGTGGCATTTAGTAAGCTCACAGTGTTGGAAATGTCCCAAACACACACCGGCCCCCACAACCCCCAGACCTGGCATCCACCAATCTGCTTTTTTTCTCTATGGATTTACCTATTCTGGTTTATCATATAAATGAAATCACACAGCTGGCCACTTCTTCCACTTAGCATGCTCCTGAGCTTCATCTAGCCTGAAGCATTTATTCTTTTATATGCCTGACTAATACTCTATTGTATGTGTATATACCATAGTTTGGTTATCTCTTAATCAGCTGATGGACATTTGGGTTGCTTCACCATTTGGTAACAGTGACTAGTGCTTCTCTGAACCTGTGTGTACGTATATTTGTTTGAGTAGTAGTTTTCAATTCTTTAAGGTATAGATCGAGGGGTATTATTGGTGGATCATATGGTAATTGTCCATGTAAATTTTTGAGGAAACCACAAACTGTTTTTACAGTGACTGGACAATTTCACATTCCCACCAGCAAAGATGTTTTTGATACCTGATTCAGTCTCCATCTGTTATAAGTCTGATCAGACTTTCTTTTTCACTCAGTTTTGGTAGTTTGCATATTTCTACATAGGTTATCTAATCTATATAGGTTGTCAAGTCTACATAGGTTATCTAACCTGTTACTGTACAGTTATTCACAGTAGTCTCTTACACTCCGTTTTATTTCTCTTAAGTTTGCTAGCGATGCCCCAATTTCATTTTTTTTTAATTTTTTTATTTTTTATTGACTTTGTAATAATATTACATTAAAAATATATATGTGAGGTCCCATTCAACCCCACCCCCCCACCAATTTCATTTTTGATTTTAGTTATTAGTCTCTTTTTCTTATTTCTCTTTTGTTTTTTTCAAATGGCGTCCATTGCTTTTATTATGAAAATAATATATGCTTAAAATAGAAAAGAGAGAACCTTATAAAAATTCAAATAAAAAGTACTCATATGTCATCATTAATATCAAGTAGGTGCTTTTTTTCATATAAATTTATTTTCTTATTTTTTTACTAAATTTTCTTTTTTCTTAAGGTGCATAGACCACAAAAAATACAAGAGGTACCCACCTAACCCATAACCCACGCCCCTACTCCTCCCACATCAAGAACCTCTTTTTCCTTAGTTGGACAAAAATTGCCATTTTTTTCTTGATCTTTGCAAATAATCAACTTCTGGTTATGTTGATTTTCTCCATTGTCTCGGGGGCAGGTGCATTCTATGGGGGCCACTGTGTTATGGGGGGAGTGTCTCAGACATCCTCAATATATTCCTATTTATTTCTAACAGGTCATGGTGCCCCACCCTTCTGCTGCTCTGAGGATGGTCCCTGAGGCAACAGCCTTCATCTCCTTGAGGCATCTGAACTCGGAGTGAGGGAGGAGGAGCCTCTGACTGACAATTCTGCCTGTGACCTGCCAAGGCAGACAGCAGGGGCAGCCTACAGTGGTGCTCGCTCTTTGTAGGGGTGGGACGCTCCCTTAGGTTTCTCTCAGAGTCCTCACCTAGATGCCTGGCAGAGCCTCGGACCCCTCCCTCAGCTGACCTCAATACCCCCCCTCAGACGGAATTCAGGTAACACCATACCCAGGAACTTGACCTGGGACCTCCCTGGCATAAAGGACCATTTCTCTGCAGTTTGTGGTTGTAGATCCTTTCAGGCTTTCCTGAGTGTTTTTACCTCGAATCCTGGCAGGGCCTGGGACCTCTCCTTGAGATTATCTGAATCATTGCTCTGAGGAAGCCTTACTTCCCTCAGAAGCCCATGTCGCAAGTCAGGAAATTACATTCGGGGACCCTGCCCAGGGCCTCTCAGGGCAGAAAGAAGGGACAGGATGGTCTGGGTCACATTCTGCCTGGGCTAGGAGGAGCTTCAGTCCTCCCTCATCCTTTTCACTTTCACACTTGGCCCCCTCCCTTCTCTGACCTGAAGACTGACTCCCCGGACCAGGGCTTTCCCCTCTTGGGCCATCTGGACAGAAGTCATATACTCCACATCCAGCCACAAGGTCCTGCAGGTCCCAGGGCTGATAGCAGGTAGGGAACTGCATTCTATGTGGTCGTGTCTATCTGGGGTGGGAGGACCCCTCCTTCAGGGTCCTCGCCTTGATGTCTGGCAGAGCCTGGACCCTCTCCCACTTCCTACTTGAGTTTGTCCTTCACTGAGCATAGTCCTCACCTCCATGAGACACCTGAACATGAAACGACAGGGCTGAGAGGGGAAGGGAACTCCGCTTAAGAGACCTTCATGGGTTTATGGGGACTGACATCAGGTGCAGGCCAATTATTTTGCATGTGGCTGTACTGTTATCCTAGGCCTTTTTTTGAAAATACTATTCTTTCCTCATTGAATGTTCTTGGCACCGTGTTGAAATTCAGCTGACCATAGACATGTGGGTTTCTATCTGGACTTGCCATTTATTTCATTTTCAGGTCTAATTTCCCTGCCTGGACTCTTCAGTAAAGTGTTGAATAGAAGTGGTGGGAATGGACATCTCTCTCTTATTTTCGTTGTTGTCGTTGTAGGGAGAATACATCCTGTTTTTCACCATTAAGTACAATTTTAGCTGTGGATTTTGGGTAGATGGTTTTATCAGGTTGAGAAAGTTCCCTTCTATTCCTAGTTTGTTCAGTGTTTTTGTCAAGAAAGGGAGTTGGATTTTGTCAAACACTTTTTATGTGTCTGTTTAGGTAATCGTATGTACTTTCCTTTTATTCCGTCAATATGATCTGTTACATTAATGAACTTTTGTATATTTTACCATCCTTTCATTCTGGGTTAAGCCCTACTTCGTCTTACTGTATAATACTTCCCATATATCCCCTGATTTTTTGTTTGCTAGAAAATTGTTAAGGATTTTGTATGTATATTCATAAAGGATAATGGTTGGTGTTTTTATTTCCTGTGATGTCTTCATCTGTTTTTGGAGTCTGGGAAATACTGGACTAATGGCATGAGTTGGAAAGTATTCCTTCTTTTTCTGTTTTTGGAAGAATTTGTGAAGGACTGGCATTAATTCTTCTTCCATTTGGTAGAATTTACCAGTGAAGCAGTCTGCTTGAAGGATTTTGTTTATGAGAGATTTTTCAATTACTAATTTAATTTTTTTTAATTTTTAGATGTCAATTGTCATTTTCTACTTATTCTTCAATCAGTTTTGATAGTTTACCTGTTTCTCTGAATCTTTCCATTTCCCCTAGGTTATCTAACTTTTAGCATACAAATATTCATAGTATGATGATATAATTGTTTTTATTTAAGTTGGTAGTAGTGTTTCCTGCTTCATGGCTAATTTTACTGAGTTGGGTCTTTGTACTCTTCTTGGTCTGGTTAAAATATCCTGTTTCTTTGATATTTTCAAAGAATACACCTTGGAATTGTTGATTTTTCTCTATTTTTTAATACTCAGTATTTAATATTTTCTACTTTCATTTCTATTATTTTCTTACTTCTGCTTGCTCAAGGTTTAGGTTGTTCTTCTTTTTTATAGTCTTAAGTGGGAAAGCTAGCTTTTTGAGTTGTGATTTTTCCTTTTCAGTTAATTTTTAATTTTTATTTATTTTTTGTTTACTTTATTTATTTATCCCCCCTTCCCCCAGATGCTTTACCCGTCTCTCTAGTCATTGTTTCCTTGCTTGCCTTCTCCAGGAAGCACTGGGTACCCAAATGGGGACCTCCCACATGAGAGGAGAGAGCACAACGGGCTGAGCCTCATCTGCTCCCCATGGGCTACTGCGTCTTCTAGTTCTGTTGGGTCAAGATTTTGCATCTAGGTCTGTTGCATCCAGAAGCGGCATCTGCTTCTCTTCTTTTAGGAGGCACTGGGGCTTGAACACAGGAACTCCCATGTGGGAGTCAGGCACCCAGGTAGTCGAACTACATCTGCTTTCGTTTCCTCTTTCTCAATAGATACTTTTACAGCTATAAAATTCCATCTCAATTGTTTTAGCTAAAGCCCATAACTTTTTGCAAGTTGTGTTTTTCTTTTCATTCATCACATCCTTTGTGAATTCCTGTTTTCCACATCGTATATTATATTCATTTCCTAAAGCTGCTTTCCACATTATCACAAACTGGGTAGCTTATCAAAAACCAACTTTATTCGCTCATAGTTCTAGAGACTAGTAGTACAAAATCAAGATGTTAGCAAGGCATTATACCCCACTTTCTTGCTTCTTCTAGCTTCTAGTGGTTGCCAGTATTTCTTGACTTTCCTTGGCTTGCAGATGCATCACTCCAGTTTCTGCCTCTGTTCTTATATCATGTTTTCCCTGTGTGTCCAAATTTCCCTCTTCTTATAAAGACACCTATCATTGGGATAGGGCTCACCCTGGTCTATGATGACCCTCATCCTAATTTAATTACATCCTCCAAGATCCTATTTCTAAATAAGTTCACATTCGCAAGTACCTGAAGTGAAGACTTGAACATATCATTTTCGGAAACACAATGCAACTCACAACAGATATTTAGGAGTATTTTGTAAATTTCCAAATATTTATGAATTTCCCAATTTTCCTAACATTATAGAATTCTAATTTCATTCCAATGTGGCTGGAGTACATGCTTTAATGATTACAATCTGTCAAAATTTATGGAGACATTTTTTATATCCTAGTACATTATCTATACTGGTAATTTTCTATGTTCTCTTGAGAAGACTAAATATTCTTCCTTTGTTAGATCGGGTAATCTACAGATATTTGCTATGTCTAGTTATTTTAGAGTGTTCAGTTCTTCTGTTTCCTTGTTGATCTTCTTTCTTTTTGTTCTAGGCATTATTAGAATTGGTTTTCAACAAATGCCCTTGGGGAAGAGACTTTTTCTCCTGAGTATGCAAAAGCCAGTTCAAATAAAGACAGTCTAAGAAAACCTTCTTTCAGGAAACCACCAGATGGTTCAAATAATGAAAATTCCCTAGGACTGGGGCTTTGGAAGAGCTCCAACCCTATTCTTTATCCTCATGCTTTCCAGGATACTGGCTTTCAAATTGATTGTAGGCTGTTAGTTTTCATGGCTACTGTGGAGATAAAGAATGTGGGCATGGGAATAAGGCAAGGGAGGAAGCTATTAAACTCTCTGTTTTTACCTAGACTGATCCGTTTTTCTTTAGTAAACACTCCCTGGATTGCTGCAAGCTTTTTGTTATCTTTCAGTATCCTGAAAAAAATGATTCTGACCATTTTTGCATGAATATCATTGCTTTTAGGGAACAAGCAATTTTCAGAGTTCTTTAGTCATACATTTTCACTCACATGACTCTATTTTAATTTTTAAAAGAGGAATATTACATGCTTCCGTTGGAATCCTGCACTGAAGTCATTTTCCCTTAGACTTATGCACAGGGTTTACATTTTGCCAAGATTTTTATTTGTACTGTGTAAAACTGAAGCATCTTAGAACAGAACCTCCCCTGCAGAGTCACTAGAATCCTTCTTCTGTGAGGGTAGAGTAGGAAAATGACCAAAATTTCTTTTTTCTTGTTTTCCTTCTCTTTTTTTCTTCTTCACTACTTCATATAAAAAATACATGAGGGTGAGTAGGTATAGCTCAGTGGTTAAACACCTGCTTCCCATGAAATAGGTTCCAGGTTCATTCCCCAGTACTTGCAAAAACTACATGATTATTGTAAACAATTGGTAAAATACCTGTAAGAGCAACAACTAATATGAAGATCTCAATCCCATGATGTATCGTTTAATCTGCCCTTCCATTTTTCTTATACCATGTACCTCTAGCATCTTAACCTTCTTAGGGTTCAAAACCAGTCACCATTTTCTTATATTTAAAACTAAAACTGGTTGACCTTTTAAAGCTGATATTTTTGATATTACCTCATAGTAACTTGTTCTATACAGTGCAAGTGTCCATGGCCTCTTGCATTGTTCGTTGATAACCTTTCACAGTTCCACAGAATTCTCCCAAGAAGTTACTACTCTTTTTTGAAATATACCATCTCAATTCCAGTGGTTGGATTTGGAACCAGAACCAGCTCCATTTGAAATAAACAAATTAAAATTCCTGGCATTGAGCCACAATCTCTATAGCAAGTTTCCCTATTCTCATATTGTGTTCCCATTAAGGAGATTTTTTTTCATCATAATTTGAATTTTGGAAAGATAACATTTCAGCTCAACTGATTTTTAGGCATCAAAAGCAATTTGAGTCAGAAACTTCAACCAATATTTAAAAGCATATGTAAATTACATTTTAGGACTTCTATAAAACAGGAAAACATTGAAGACAACAATTAAGATGTTTAAAGACAGAAAGTAAGTAGAGGAGAAAATAAGGAAGGAGTGGGAATGATTGTGACTTTTGGAGTGCTGTGCATCCAAAAAAGGAACAGAGGAACACCAAGCAAAGCAGTCTGTGAAGCCCTGGCTGGCCTTCCCAGATCCTGTGTGGGCTACCACCTCTAGCACTGTCCTTTGAAATGTTGATTAGTCGATTAACCAACTTTCTAGCTCTTTAAGGACTTTTTCTCCTTAGTTTGAAGGGCTTCTGTGAGTTCTGAGACTAAGCCTATTAACAGACTTAAAATATTCTAAGTTCTTTTTGTTGCTTTTGAGTTGTTCCTGTTGATAAGAGGGTTGGAGACAGATGACTCTAAGTGTTTGAACCAGTTTGATACTTAAAGTCACTTCCTATGAGAGCTGCACTAACTTCCCAAGACGTTTGTTCACTTTTACCTCCCTAACACAAGGTTTCATTGCACTGGGTTTATACTATACATCTCTTACTACCATTTAGAAATTATGAGTTACAGTTACTGGACTGTAAAATTCTCTGGGACTGTTCTTGTATTTGTTCTTATTTTCCTAAGACAATGCTTGCTATATTGAATGAGTAGAGTAAGTAATTGTTGAATGACTCTGTCACTGATTAATCAACGTAAGGAATGGATTTAGGAAAGATATTACCTTCACTTTGACATGCCATTGTCAAAATATGGCTCTTCTGCTTCCTAGAAATAAACATCAATTAAAATGCACATCTAATTGTTTAACTTCTGTTATTTCTTGCTTTTATTTAAAAAATTGCAGTACTCAAAGTCTTTGAACCTGATGCAAAGTAATGGAAATTTATAAAAGGCATAGAAAGAACGTAATTGACAATCTAGTTTGAAACCAAGCTAAACTGGAATTTATGTTGATGACAGAAAAGAAAGAGAACAGATTCCAAGTTTAGAGGGTGACGCTTTGTGAAATGGAAGGAAAACCAAAGTAGCTATATAGTGACTCTTTAATTTTTATAGCTATTGAATAATTCATCATTATCAACTGGTTGATATCTTTCAAAAATTCCTTTATTAACATTTTATTTTAAGTATGTCAGTTAGTTAAGCTTTAGATGGTTGGCCTATTGACAAATGTTTCTAAAGCACCTGGAAAAAGTGATGAATAGGAGGTAGTAAGTCATTCCCAGTACAGAAAAATTGTTCCCATCTCCCTTAGCTGTATCACTTTGAACAGTCGTGCAGATTTTATATTTTAAATTAATTTATTTGAAACATATTCACAAATGATACAGTCCATCTAAACTGTGCAATCAATGGTTTTGGTATGATCACAGATTGTACATTCAACACTGCAGTAAATTTTAGAACAGTTTCATTACTCCTACAAGAAAAAAAAAACCTATCCATTCATAGTCGCATCTCAATCCCTCTATCCTTAACCTGCCATAAATAACTGTTCATCTATTTCTGTAATTATAAACTTACTTTTATAGAAAGGAGTCAAATAACATGTCGTACTTTATGCCTGATTTCTTTTACTTAGCATGTTTCCTTTTTTCCTACCATTAATTGGTTAATATTAATATATTATTCGTTCCTATAGTCCATGGTTTGCTTTAGTTGCATTTTCACCCAAATACCACCCTATTATTAACATCTTGTAACGTAATGCACATCTGTTGTAAACATTCTTATATTGGCACTATTAATTATACTCATTACCCACAAGAAAATTTATGTTCTACAGTCCCATATTTCATTCTTTAGCTTTCCTTCGAGCTATATACACGACTTTACACTTTCCCTTTCAACCACTATTATACCCATTTATTAGCACTGCAAATTACTATTACTAAAATGTGCTATCACCTCTATCCATTTCCAAACATTTCCAAACAAACATTTTACAGATTCTTCACAAATAAGCATTGTCTTTTCATTCTCTATCCTCATTCTATCTTCTGGTGACCTATATTCTAGCTATTAAATCCCTGAGTTTGCGAATTAAATTGGATATTATTAGTGAAATCATTCAATATTTGCCCTTTTGTGTCTGGCTTGCTTCATTCAACCTGTTGTCCTCAAGATTCATCCATGTTGTCATATGGCTTACGACTTCATTTCTTCTTACATCTGAATAATATTCTATAGTATGTATATACCATGATTTGCTTATCCATTCATTGGTTGATGGACACCAGATGGTTTCCAACTTTTGGCAACTGTGAATATTGCCACTATGAACATCGGTGTGCAGATGTTCGCGTCCCTGTTCTCATTTCCTCTGGGTATGGATTTAATAGTGGGCTGGCCACATCACATGACAGGTCTCTTTGAACTTCTTTAGGAGTCAGTTAATAGTCTTCCACAGCAGATGCACCAATTCTAGGTTCCTACCAACAGTGAATAAGTATTCCTATTTCTTCACATTCTCTCCAACTCTTTTAGTTTTATCTTTTTGTAATAATTGCCATTCTAATGGATATGAAAAGATATCTCATTGTAGTTTTGATTTGCATTTTCCTAATAACTTGTGATGTACAACATTTTTTTCATGTGATTTTCACTATTTGTATTTCCTCCTTGGAAAATGTTCATTGCTCATTTTTAAATGATATTATTTGTCTTTTTATCATTAAGTTGTAAAATACCTTCATATATCATGGATATTAAGCCCTTATCAAAGATTTGATTTCCGAATACTTTATCCCATTGAGTAGGCTACCTTTTCACCTTCTTGACAAAGTCTTCTCAAGCACAAAAGCCTTTAATTTTGAGGAGGTTCCAATTTATCAGTTTTTTCTTTCATTATTTGTGCTTTGGGTGTAATGATTAAGAACGCACCTCCTATCCCCAAATCTCAAAGATGCTTTCCTATATTATCTTCCAGTAGTTTTATGGTCCTGGCTTTTATTATTCGGTCTTTGATCCACTTTGAGTTGACTTCTGTCTGGAGAGTGAGAAGGGGTAGTCTTTCTTTCTTCTCATTACAGGTATCCATTTCCCCCTGCACCATTTATTGAAGAGAATGTCTGTCTTGATGAGTGGACTTGGTAGCCTTGGGAAAAGTCAATTGACCATAGAGGTGAGAGCCTATTTCTGAACTCTCAGTTTGATTCCATTAATCAATAATTCTACCTTTATGCCAACACCATGCTGTTTTGACCACTGCAGATTTGTAATATGCTTTAAGGTCGGGAAGTCGATGACTTTTATTTATTTCTTCTTGTCTATTTGCTCTAGCTAGTTCTTCTAGGCCAATGCTGAATAACAGTGGTCAGAGTGCACATCCATATCTTGTTCCTGATCTTAGAGAGAAAGCTTTCAGCCTTTCCCTAATGAGTACAATGCTGGCAGTGAGATTTTCATATATGATCTGTTTCATGTAGAGGTAATTTTCCTTTAATTCCTATAATTCAAAGCCTTTTTTTTAATCGAGAAAGGATGCCATAGTTTTTGAAATGACTTTTCTGCCTCAATTGAAATGATCATGTGGTTTACCTTCTGTAATTTTGTAAATGTGATGTATTATATTAATTCATTTGCATTGAACCATTCTTGCATACCCATGCTTTTGAATTTGATTTGCAAGTAGTTCGTTGAGAATTTTCGCATCTGTATTCATTGGGGCGATTGGCCTGTAAGTTTCTTTTCTTGTAGTATCTTTATTTAGCTTTGGTATTAGAGTGAAGTTAACATCATACAATGAGTTAAGGAATTTCCTTCCCCATCACTCTTTTGGAGAAAAATTGAGCAGGATTAGTATTAGTTTTTCTCAAAATGATTGGTGAATTCACCTGTGAATTTATCTGGTTCTGGGCTTTTCTTTGTTGGGAAGTGTTTGATGACTGCTTCAATCCCTTTAATTGTGTTTAGTTTGCTGAGGTTGTATATATCTTCTGGATTTAGTGTAGATTGTTTGTACATTTTGAGGAATTTACCCATTTCATCTAGGTTCTCTAATTGATATGTATACAGTTTTTAATAATATTCTCTTAGGATCTTTTTTTTTTATTTCTGTGAGGTTCATAGTAATGCCTCCCCTTTCATTTCTGATTCTATTGATTTGCTCTTCTCTTTTTTTTTTTGTTTTTGTAAGTCTAGCAAGGGTTTTTTGATTTTATTGACCTTCTCAAAGAACTAAATTTCATTTTGTGATTCTTCCTTTTTTGTTGTTGTTGTTCTCAATTTCATTTATTTCTTCTCTAATCTTTTTTGCTTCTTTCCTTCTGCATGCTTTGGGATTAGTTTGCTCTTATTTGTCTCATTTCACCAGGTGTTCATATTGTTCTTTGAATGCAGCTTTTTCTTCCTTTTAATATAAGTGTTTAGAGCTATAAATTTCCCTCTTAGCACTGTTTGGGGCATCCCAAAAGTGTTGATATGTTACAGCCTCATTTTCATTTGTCTCCAGATATTTATTGATTTTTCTGTCAATACTTTCTTTGACCTGATAATTGTTTGAGTGTGTTGTTTAGCCTCTATGTATGTGTAGATTTTCCTATTCCTCACCTATTATTGATTTCCAGCTTCATTCCATTATCATCAGAATAAATACTTTGTATAATTTAATCTTTATAAATTTATTGAAGTCTGTTTTGTGAACCAACATGTGGTCTATCCTTGAGAAAGAGTCATGAGTAATTGAGAAGAAGTTGTATCATGCTTATTTAGGTGCAACAGTTTGGAGTGTAATGTTCTCTTATGTGTGTTAGGTCTAGCTTGTTTATCATATATTGGTCAAGTTTGTTTCCTTGTTGATCTTCTGTCTAGTTCTATCTATTAGTGTGACTGGAGTATTGAAGTCTCCAACAGTTATTTTAGAATTGTCTCTTTCTCTCTCCAGTTTTGCCAGTTTTTGCTATCTGTAATTTGGGGCAGCCTTGTTAGGTGCATTGGTATTTATGATTTTTATTTCTTCCTGATTAATTGTCTGTTTTATTAATAAATAATGGCCTTGCTTATCTCTTACAATATTTTTGCATTTAGAAGTCTGTTTTATCAGTATTAATATAGGTTCCCCTCTTTTTTATTCCCTTTGGTTACTGTTTGCATGAAATATCTTTTTCCAACCTTTCATTTTCAGCCTATTTTTATCTATCAGTCTAAGTATGGTGTGTCTCTTGTAGACAACATGTTGATGACTCATGTTTTTTTTTTTTCAAAGTGTAGGCTCAGTTGTATTGGGTATAACCAAATAATTACACATTCATCACTTCAATCATTATTAAAACATTTTCATTTTTCCAATAATAATAATAAAAACAAAATAAGACAAAAAACCCTCATTGAATGGGCAGTTCCTAATAGGGAGGCAAGAAAAGTGTGCCAAACTTTCAGTGTTATTGCAAGTAGTTATGAATCTTGTTCTTCACAGCGTGAAGTACAACAGTAGCCATAGGCCCTGTGGGGAGGGGAAGGGGAATTAGAGCAGATGGAATGACTCATGTTTTTTATCCATTCTGTCAGCCTGTGTCTTTTGTTTAGAAAATTTAATCCTTTAATATTCAATGTTATTACTGTGAAGACATTACTTAATTGGACCATTTTATCTTTGGCTTTCAAATGTCTGTCGCAGTTTGATATTATTAATGACTTCGAAAAAGAAATATTGGATTATGTTTGTAAATTGATCTTTTCCTCTGAACATATTAGATTATAGTGGATTCATAGGTTTACCTGATTAAGTAAGTATGTAAACCTCTTGTGCCAGTAGGGCATTGAATGCCCACCCTTTGGTGCTTGGGAACTCATGGATAAAAGCCATGGCAAAAGACTGAGTGAAGGGGTCTGAATGTTGGAGTTTTTTTATGTTGGAAATTGATGCTGAAGCCTTAAGCTGGAGCCCCACGAATTAAGCTCACAGAGGGAACAAAAGCGAGCCCCAGGAAGGAAGAAACATGAACCCAGGAAAAAAGAAGCCTGAGGAAGAGAGGAACCCTGGAAGCCTGAACCCTAGCAGACCTCAGCAGCCAACTTGCTCAAACACGTGAAAATAAACTTTGGTGAGGGAAGTAACTTATGCTTTATGGCCTGGTATCTGTAAGCTCCTACCCCAAATAAATCCCCTTTATAAAAACTAACTAGTTTCTGGTATTTTGTATCAGCACCTCTTTGACTAATAAATACAGTACTTCTAAATTTAGCTTCCTGTGGAACTGCCAAACTATTTTCCTCAGTGGCTACACCATTTTACCTTCCCAACAGCAGTAAAGGAGTGTTCCTAGTTCATTATATCATCCCCAATACTTGTAAATTTCTATTTTTTAAATAGTAGCCATTCTAGTGTGTGTGAAATGATGTCTCATTATGGTTTTGACTTGCGTTTCCCTAATAGGAAGTGATGTTGAGCAACTTTTCATGTGCTTTTTAGCCACTTGAGTTTCCTCTTTGGAGAAATGTTTATTTGAATCTTGTGTCTACTTTTTATTGGGTTGTCTTTTTATTTTTGAGTTGTTGGTTTTCTTTATATATTCTAAATATTAAACCCTTAATGGATATGTGGTTTCCAAATGCTTTCTCCTACTGAGGAGGTTATTTTTCACATTCGTGACAAAGTAAAATTTTAAATTTTTAAATTTTAAATTTTAAAGCAAATGTTTGGGGGTCCCAGGATACCAAAATAGCATCCTGGAACATCCTAGAAAGAATGATGGGAAGAGACTGCCCATCTGCAATGAAAATTCATGAGTAGAGCACTCCACACCACAGAGGCCAGTGTCCATCGTCCACTGGTGGCACAAGCCTCCTTGGCAGCTCTTCTGTGGCTGGAGGTGGAAGCTCCATTTCCAAAAACAGGGGAGGAGGAAATGGTCAGGCATAGACTTCAGATGCTCTTTGGTCATTTAGCTGACTAAGGTATAATCCTAAGAACAGCAGACCAGCAGAATATCTCAGTCTCTATATAATACCAGGAGTTAAAAATTCTTTTTGACTTGTATAAAAGGGGGAAATGGAAAGGATAAATGAGTTTATATGGTTATGAGTCTCCAAAAAGAGCCGGGAGGTTATCAGATGGGTTGCCCTTATGCACAGCTCAGCAGAGTCCCAGAGACAGATAAAGTAGATACAACCCCAGGTATTGGTTTATCTGAGGGCTACAGAGACCCACAGGTTCTATGGTCATGGAAGATGGAGTTCAGTGCTATGTCAGTTCATCCTACTTTGGAGTTTGTGTTTCTGTGTGAGGGAGCTCGACTCAGATGTGATCTTTGTCCACAAGTCTCTGCTATTATTTTACCGGAACTGTAGTTGGTGCTGGGGTTTAGAGTATACCCAGGGACCTGAATCTCTGGACTGACCATGTGATAGTCAGGCACTGAACCTCAACAGACTTGTAACTTCTACACTCTGGGTTATTGGACTTACCCCACTCAGTTAACATGGAGGTTAAGAAGGTCAACTACCACACCAGGCAGCGAAGAGTGCCTACAACTGAAAGCAGGAGAATTGCATTCAGCATCCATGTGGAATCTAAGCCGCCTCTTGATATAGATGTGGAGTGGACACAACCATTTTAAGGTCCACAGGATGGAGGAATAAAGTCTGGCTTAGAGTGGAATTACTGATATTCTATTCATGAACTATTGTGATTAGTATTTGAAGAAAATTTGGGATTGGTGTGGAGAAAGTGGCCATGGTGGCTGCTGGGATAAGGAGAGGGAGGAAAAGATGTGATGTGGTGGCATATTCGGGACTTGATGTTGTCCTGGATGGTGCTGCAGGGACAGTTACCAAACATTGTATGTCCTCCCATGGCCCAATAGGTGGACTGTGGGAGAGTATGGGCTATGATTTGAACCATTGACCATGGGGTGCAGCGTTGCAGAGATGTATTCACCAAATGCAATGAATGTCTCATGATGATTGAAGAGGTTGTTGTTACAGGGTGAGTAGTGGGGTGAGGGGGATGGGGGGTATATGGGGACCTAATATATTTTTTAATATAACATTAAAAAAATAAAGACAAAAAGCTGAAGTTTGAACGTGTCCAAGTCAGAAAGAGGCTGGTAGTGTCCCTCTTTACACTGCCCCTGGCACGAGGGGATGCAGGCCTGATCGAAAATCACAGTGATGGTAAGGATCAGCTTCTTTCAACCCAGATTAAATTACAGTTCTAACTTAAGCTCCCACCCCAACTCTGGTAGGGAGGAAGTTGGGGGGACCTGCACCAGCCTCTATGGGAAATGGCAGGTGCTTTCAATCCACACAGAGTCAATACTCTAACAACTGTAACTCCATCCATGGCCACCAATAAGATAGTAGAGGACCAGTGGTCCCTCAACCTGTAAGCTTCTACCCCAAATGAATACCGTTTAGCCAGTCAGCAGATTTCTGTTATTTTGCATCAGCACCCTTTTGGCTGACTAATAGAAGTGTGAATGGGAATACTATAGAAACTGTTATTGACCAACACTGTCCAGAGAGACTGGAGTGTGTGGTCACCTGAACAAAAGTATGCATGTTTTCTTATCAAGATAAATCTTTAGTGTTGCTTTGAAATTCTTATATTTGTTTTTTCCTTATTAGACACAATTCAGTTTTCTAATAAGAAATTCACCCCATCACAGTTTTGTTTCAACCAGAATCTATTGCTTTCTTCCTCTCAGATAAGACTGAGACTCTCTAAGTTAAACTCCTGGAATTTCCACCTTCCTTATTTCAAAATGTCTTGCTCTCTAGAAGTCACTTTCCTTTTCTCTGACTTAAAAAAGTCCTCTCAGCCTTATTCAAAATCCTATTCATTCTTACTTTCTCAAAAACTTCCTTTATTACTACTTTTATTGTTAGTATCTATATGACTAAAAAGAAGGACCTCTTGTCTTTATGGGGGTGATTATGTTTTCTTGACTTTCCTCTTTTGCTGATCACAGCTTCTCTGAACATCTAAAATAGCTCTTCCCATCCCATTATCCAAGAGCCTCTCCTGGGTTTTATAAGCATCTCTCCACCCTGGACTTGCTCTTCCATTGCTATATATTCAAGTGTGCCTTAAGCAGTTGACACTCCCGAAACCAATTTATGCAGAAAGGCTGGTTGATGGGTATCCATCTGAAATTTTGCATGACACCTGCTACAGTCTGGAGCTCATGTTGAAAGCTAGAGACATAAAGTGAGGAGATACATATAATTTAGACAAGAATTCCAATAAAGTGGTTGTAGTCAGAGAACACGAGATATACTGACTGAATCCTAGGGCAGGGCACTCCAATCCTGAAGGATTTGGACAGAAGTGAAAGAACCAGCAGACTAAAGAGGAGAGGCTAGCAAGGTAGACAGAAAACCAATAGTATGTTCTCCTGGAAGCAGAATGAACAAAGTTTTTCAGAATGAAGCGTCAACAACTGTCCTCGAATCAGTGCTGCTTCCTCTGAACCCCTCTTCTTTGTAAAAGTAACTTTTACGATTGTCTCTTCATAAACACACCGACTATTCTAATTAATGTAGTATAAATCTTGGCATTCTTTTGACATCACTAGAAAGAATAGGACTTTAATTTTTGTAGTTGTGATGAGCTACAGCTTCCACTATTGCACTTACCAAACGTCTACAAGTAATCCCTCAGTTGTGCAACAGTGTGCTTTTAGTATTTGTAACATCAGAGGTTTTTGGTGTGATCCACCTCAACCTGAGGAAAATAAGAAATATAAACACAAGTAATATTTATATACAGTTTTTAGGTGACTTTCAGATGCCCCTGAACCAACCCAGGTGTCCATTGATGCAACCACAGGAATCACTCATGGAATTATTGATTATGGTTTAACAATCCTTAACGTGAAATGCTGTAATGTGTAAAGCACATATTTTACACATATTACCTTGCTTAGCCCACACTGCTGTACATGAGGGGATATTGTCTTTATTTGCATATAACTTGTCAGCAGCCTCAAATCATGCAACCTAATCTAGACCTCAAATCTAAATCTTCTAACACCATATTTTAGCAATACATAATGCTCTCCAAAATGATACGGAAGCCCATGTTTCTCTTTGTATGTGTCTGTATGTGTACATATGCATAAGATCATATGTTCACACTTTAACACCGTAGAAGAACTTTTGGGGGCAGGGCTTGGCTAGTTTATTTTGCAGAGTATTGGGTTAGACCTTTAACATATGGAGACAGTTTGAGCACAATGTTCCTAGTTTAAAATTTTTAAAAATTATTATCATGTGAGAAAACTCTCATTAATGGGGAGACAGTTTGATATTGGCAAATAAAAACATGAAGGTGAAGTTGGTCATGAAGGTGCGATATTCCTTGGATTTAAAACATTGAGAAGACTCTAAAATTAGTTATACTCACTCTATTTTTTCTTGGAGATTGTGTCGTTGTCCTTTAAATGGCCTTGGTTCTAAGACATCCCCTGTAGACTTACAAAGAAGAATATTCCCTCATCACCTCAAATGTCATTGACTTTATTTAAAGAAACTTAAGCCATTGTGTAGTTTTCCATTTCCCCTTCCACTGAAACACACACACACAATACAAATAGTCCTACACTTACACTCCTGTTCCTGGGAATGAAGTGAATTATCAACCCTAGAGCACATCAGCTCGAGCTGCTGGTTTGTAATAATATCTGATCTGGCGGGACTACTCACTGCAGAGAACAGGGAACAGGGACATATCAAGCAAATAGAGAAATGGACACTCTAGGCCATACTGCACATCTTGAAGTGCCTTATGATAATCTGATGTAACAATACAATTTCATGTTAGGAGTTAAGTGTCCCGAGTAGCTCAAATAATTCAGTTATGAATGCCCATTAATTCACCTTGAACACCTCCTGGTGCCAGTTAATACGCACTTTCAGGGTGTGAACTGCTGTGCAAAGGGCTTGGCATGCATTCTCACCCAATTCTCACAGCAACCATACAAAGAAGACATTATTCTACTCATTTTACAGATGAGAATAAACAATGGGACTCATAGAACTTATATAACTTGCCTGAATATCAGAGCAAAAAAATAAAGTTGCATGTCAAGGATGCAAATCCAGGCGTGCCATACCCATGCGCTCAACCAGCATTGATAAAGGGAAACAGCAGGCTTATCGGGAAGAAAGTGAAGGGAATTGCCTCAGAAATCAATCATTATTCAAGATTGGTAAAACATTGTGAATTTTCTCTCCAATATGTTTCTTGAAATTCATGCTTTGAAGATTGCTTTTAAATAGTCTCCTTGTTCTTTTAAGAATTTTTCCTTATGTAGGTGAAAATGGGCTCACACTGTACTGAATTCCACTCTCCAGTAGACAGGAATATAATGAGGCAATAAGTGACATTTCTTGTGTTGGGCTGAAAGACTTTGTTCTCCAGTTAGTGGGCTTCTTCTCTGGCCCAAATTAATATATCCACATGATAGCATAGGCTTACAATTTCTTTATGTGATCCTCTTACAATTTTAGCATTATGATTCAAGGGAAAACTGCTAAAGTGCTGAGGAATGGAATTTATTGTAAGAGCACAAGGTTCCAGGAGCAAACCAGAGAGTACTTATCAGCAGTGCATGCATTAGCTCAGCGCTATCCACATTTTTTTAAAACTTGAACCAAAATAAGAAATACACAGTACATTATAACATGAGATACAATTTAATTTTTTCTGACCTAATACATTCTAGCTAAACCCAGTAAATTAATTTCATGGGTCTCTAATGTATCTTGATCAACTGTAACTAATAGCTACTCAAATAGCACATCCAATAAATATACAGCAGGTTATTTTCTCTCATGTAACAGATATAATGGATTCTGCCATAGGAGTATGAAACACTTTATTTGAATTCCGAAGGAGGACAAGGGTCAAAAGAACTAAAATTTTTTTTGTCTGCTGCCTACCATTGTGCCTGATGGTTAAAAAGTGTCCAGAGGAAAAAACTGTTTAAATTGTATTATGATAGTTGTGCATTCAAAAGAGTACACACATCTCAATGACATTTACTTTATTGAGAGAATGAATGTTAGTGTATTCAAAGAATACGAATTAAATTTTTACAAAAACATTTGCTGTCATATTAGACAAATGAGGTTTACTGTGTTAGAGAATCATTCTTTTAATATTACTGAGATATAAATTATTAGAAATTGTATTAATGGCGCTATGCTGAAGAACAGATAGTAACTTGCAGACCATTGCTCTTAGTCATTCCAAATTAAAATAGTATCATTGGCTGGCCAGTTGCTTTATAAAAATTATTTTTAGATATTGAGTAATTTCTTCAGATATAATCTTACAAAAAAGAGAGCAATAAAAAATAAGAGGCCTGCCCTCTCCATGGCCGTGATTCATGGAACCCTTACTACTCTTAGATTATAGCTTGAAAATCATTGCTGCTGACCAATATCTCAAGATCATCCTATGCTTTTCTTATTGTGCACTCAGGAGAGCAATCAAAATAGTCCCCAATTACAAATATCATAACTATTTACCTACCCATATTAAACTCTAGCTCCCATTTTCACTTTGAACTGGTTTTGGAAGATGATCCCTGTTCCTTCTTCATACACTTGCAATAAACCACCTTCTCACTGAGCAACATGATTTTCTTTTGCAGTGAGATTTTATGGGCAGTTCTATTAGAAATAGCTACGTTTATGGGACCAAAATTGACTTCACCTCTTGATGGAAGTAACAGTAAATTCACTTTGCAAAGGGATTGGAGGAATTTGGGTTCTCTTCACAAGCTTCCAGCAAAATTATTGTTATTTCTTGGCTAATTTCTTAGCATGGGCTTATTTTGTAGTTATCCAGTATCCATTTCTCTGAAAGAGTTAACGTGAAATTGTATTTGTTTAAAAATATTAATATTTCATTAATTTCAGTAAAATATGAGTGTTACTTTTACATGAAATTCGCAGATTTTTCTAACCTGGGTTTATAGCAGAGCTTTGAATGGCTTTTGAAGATACCAAAAACATATTTATTTGCTTTGAAAGTCTTGGTTTTCGGGAACTCGGTATTTCCTGCAATTTTCAAACAAACAATATCAATATTAGAAGTATTAGTTGATGTGATCATTTCCACAAATGTGATGTATGTAGCATTACTGTAATTTATAAGGAATCTATCATGCTAATCATATTTCATCTTTTTTAATTGTTTTTATTTATGTTGTTATAATAGTAATATTGGAAGATTCATTTTTGACAGTGACTGCCCTTTAAGACTGATAGCTTGGCTTTTCATTATAGTAAAATAATCACCGGCTAAAATAAGATAGGCCCAGTCTATGCTATCTAGAATCTTCCTCACACAACACAGCACCCTATATTAGGTTAGTTTATGAGAATGACATTTATATGTTGCTTGCCTCAATAGGAGGGATTTCATGAATATTACAGCTTTTAATGACACCCTTACAGTCTCTTTTCCCTAACGTGTCATGTATTGGTAATTTCTCCAGGACTACAAATCTTTGAAACTTGATTCTCTTTTATTTTCTATTTTGGGCACTGTCCTACTGTTATAACCAAATCATACCAATAATTGACTTAAAGATAGGTGTGTTTCTTCTGGAATTATCATTGAACAGATTCAAATGATATTTTACACAGTTCACATAACCCTGAAACTTAAAAGTGTAGCCATAGAGAACATTTTTAAATACTTTGGCCAATTTTCAGGAAGTGAAAGAAATTCCAAGAAGGATGATTCATTACTACACCTACTACAGAATACAGAGACATACATCTATGAGATTGACAGCTTTTCACTTTTTTCCGGTATAGAAATATCATCATTATTTTCATCTTCTTTCATTTCCTAAATTGTCTTTAGCTACCTGTACTACTCAAGGAACTGAATCCTAGCACCTCCCGTCCATCCCAAAGGGAGAGACAAAAAAGTAAGGAGGTGCGGTAGCTGACAAGAAACTCAGACAGGGTTTGAGTTTTATTTTTATTCAGTTTTATTTTCTGCAGTAACAAGCCTTTAAGTGCCAAACAAAATTAGTGGGACAACAGCATCCACGAGCTAGTACAGGCAAAAATCTGGCTTCAATCACGAAGGGGCATCTACTGCAGGAACCAATGCCCTACGGAAGGACACACTGCCTGGGAGTGGATGCAAGAAGGGGCCTCAGCCCCAATTTCCTGGCAGAAGATTATTACAAATCCGGGTCACAATGTGCTGCATGGTTGGCACCACCTCAGAAACGTCGTTGAGAAAGGAGGTGATGGAACTTTGGAGGGTGCCCGGGTTGTCAGCAGTCAGATGGCTAAAAGAGAGCAAGAAAGAAATGCAAGGTAAAGGTTAACGCTGGGCCTCCTTCCCTCTGCCCCCTCAGGCACCTCCCCGCCTGGGCCCCTTGCTCCTGCCTTTAACATTCCCTTAAATCTCGCTGACTCCCTTGGTATACACTCGGGAAGGTATCGGCCTGGTCACAAGCCATCTCACCGCACGGTGGGCGGGCAGGGTGATGGGGGCAGCCAGGGAGTGCAGAGAGGGGATCGGAGCCGGCTGGGGGGGAAAAGAAGGGACTGGCTGGAGGGAGGGGGCGGGGGGAAAGGCAGCGTGGCCTGCGGAGGTGTGGGAGGGGGCGGGGGGGGGGCGATGGGGGTGGGGATGGAAGCCCTGAGTAGGGAGCAGGAGAAGGCTACGTTTGGTGTGATATAGCCTGTGCATAAATTCAAAATTGTTTCCAAGAGTATCTAGTCCCCAAGATGGCCAAATAAGTAATATAGGCCCTATAGTCTCTGAATGTTCAAAAAGGATGTTAGACAAATGTGTTTAGGGTTGCCTCCAGAGGAGATGTGAAAGATATGCTAATTCAAGCTCACCGGGAGATGTGAGGGATATGCTAAAGCTCACCGGAGATGTGAGGGATATGTTAATTCAAGCTCACCTAAAATATGGGGGTACTATAAAAAACTTATCAGGTACTCAAACACTTAACTAACAAGGAAAGTCATTTTCTTTCACAAAAGCACCATTTAACTCCCTTTTCTGTATAAAAGGGAACCCAAAATTCTATTCGGGGCTTGGTTTTTATTAGGACGAGAGTCCGCTGAGCCTGGCCGGTGGAAATAAACCAACCTCCTTCTTGGTACTCCGTGTCCTGGCCTTCGATATCGCGCACGACCGATTTCTCTACAACAGGTGGACAGTGGGGAGGGGGCAGGCAGAGATGACCCAAGGGTTGACACGAGGGAATGGCCAGGGAGGTGGACCAGGGTGCCACGTGGGCACAGGGCTGAGGTGGGAGGAAGGCTGGCCTAGGGGCACAAGGAGGCCTGGGGCCCAGGCAAAGTCGGTACTGGCTGGTGCCTTAACCAGATCTCCAGCACCCTCAGAGGGCCTTTCCCATCCTACATAGAGGCAGAGCTTGTGCAGGTCCCGGATCTCCTTCCAAGGACCTCCCCTGCAGGCGATTCGGAGGGTGTTCTCTGTGACCAGCAGCTTCCTGGTGGTGTCAGTTCTGGAAGGGGCCTGGGGTGGTGAAGGTAGGGGTGGGGGATGGGATTAGGGGTGAGGAGGGCAGCCCGGCATGGGGGTGGGGTGGCAGCTTGATTCAGGGCCCATCTCACCTGAAGGATGACTCCTGAGACTAAGACACACCTGAATGTGAGTTCTAAAGCGGGAGCATGGTCCATTGGGCCAAGGCTAGAATTTACAATTTTGATTTGATTTTCTTTTGTCCCTCTTTTATAGCAGACAGATTGCTTATTACCATGGGTAACTCGGAATTTCTTTCACCTTCTTCCTGAAGCAGCTTTCCCTGGTGGTGCGGCCCATGAGGCGCTTTGGGCCCCTGTTTCCCACCAAGTGTCGAGGAGGAAAGGGGGCCTGAAGCCTCACCTTGGGTCCCTTCCCAGGCAATGCTTCCCTCGCTAGGGCATGGATTCCTGGAGTCTGGGCCACTTCACATTTGCAGTCTAATTTTTTTGCCAATGTTGGCTGTTGGACGCTCCTTTTGTACCCCAGTTGCAGGAAGAGAGGCGAGCCTGAATGTTTGTTACAGCAGAAAATAAAAGTGAGTTAACTCTCTTTTATTTCCAAGTCTCTTTTCAGTGACCACGCGATCAAATTTTCTTCCCTTTTTCCTTCGGTTCAGGGGAAGGTTCTGTGACTCAGATATTCAGGATGGTACAAGGTAATGAGGACTATTTAGGATACGTATGGAAATGAAAATCAGCTGTGCCCTGACATTCAGCATTAACTACAATGAATGTCTACTTACTTTTATAATTGTATTACGACACTAAACACATAACAATCATGTATAATGTTTATTGCTTTCAAAGGTTAGGATTAATTTTTCCCTGCATTTTTTTTCTTTTAGTTCATGACTTTTCTTCTTACAAACATTTAAAAAAAAAACACTATAGAATATTTTGGTTGTTTTTTTTTTCCAAATTCTACTCAATTTATTCATTTTTTCAGAAGATATTACATTAAAAAAAAATGAGGTCCCCATTCGCCCCCACCGCCCCCCCCCCCCCCCCCCAGTAACAATCTCCCCCATCATCATATCTCATCCATTGTATCTGGTGAGTACATCTCCGGGCATCGCTGCACCCCATGTCCTGTGTTCCACACCATAGCCCACACTTTCCCACATTCCATCCACTGGGCCATGGGAGGACATACAACATCCGGCAATTGTCCCTGGGGCACCACCCAGGACAACTCCCAAGTCCCGAGAATGCCTCCACATCTCTTCTCTTCCTCCCCTTCCCCGCAACCAGCAGCCACCATGGCCACTTTTTTCCACATCAATGTCACATTTTCTCGATTATTAACCACAATAGTTCATGAATAGAATATCATTAAATCCACTCTGATCCTTACTGTATTCCTCCTTCCTGTGGACCTTGGCTTGGTTGTGTCCATTCCACATCTATGTCAAGACGGAGTTTAGATTCCACATGGCTATTGGATGCAATCCTCCTGCTTTCAGCTGTAGGCATTCTAGGCTCCATGGGGTGGTGGTTGACATTCTTTAACTCCATGTTAGCTGAGTGGGGTAAGTCCAATAAATCAGAGTGTAGGAGCTGAAGTCTGTTGAGGTCAGGGCCTGGCTATCATATTGTCAGTCCAGAGATTCAAATCCCTTAGATATATCTTAAGCCCCAGCACCAACTAAAATTCCAGTAAAGTAGCATGAAAGGCTTGTGAAAAGAGATCCCATCTGAGTCCAGCTCCATCACGCAGAAACACCAGTTCCAAAGAAGGACCAACTGACATGGCAGTGAACCCCATCTGCCATGACCATAGAACCTGTGGATCTCTTTAGCCCTCAAAACAACCAATACCTGGGGTTGCATCTACTTTATCTGTCTCTGAGACTCTGCTCAGGTGTGCATAAGGGCAATCCTTCTGATAAACTCCAGACTCATTTTAGAGACTCATTGCCATATAAACTCATTTGTCCTTTCCATTTCCCCCTTACTTTAGGTCAAACAGCATTTTTAACTCCTGTTATTATATGTAGACAGGGATATTCTGCTGGTCCGCGTTGAACCTTTAATTCAAGGTCATTTTCTATTTGCATCATCAGCTGGTACTTGGTAGTGATCCCTCCATGCCAGGGAGGCTCATCCCCGGGTGTCATGTCCCACACTGGGGGGAAGGCATTGCATTTACATGCTGAGTTTGGCTTCGAGACTGGCCACATTTGAGTAACATGGAGGCTGTCAGGAGAGAACTTCTAGGCACAGTGCTGGTCTAGGCCTTGTTCTTATTTCAGGCATATAGACTCACAAGCATAGTCATTAGTATCAGGGGCTCACTGTTGGACCCTGATTCCTTCCTGGTCCTTACCGTTGCACTTGGGGGACTGCTGCTGCTCCCCTAGGGACCATGACAGAGCCCCACCCCAGCCAGGAACCCAGTACCCACCCAGCTGTTGTTTTTAATTGTTTCTACTATGAGTATATC
Source organism: Dasypus novemcinctus (assembly GCF_030445035.2). Taxonomy (NCBI): domain Eukaryota; kingdom Metazoa; phylum Chordata; class Mammalia; order Cingulata; family Dasypodidae; genus Dasypus; species Dasypus novemcinctus. The sequence goes on from NC_080704.1 coordinate 178,037,825, forward strand.
CAAACATTTCCACGCACCCTGGACATATGCCCTGTATAACTCCCTGTCAACCATATATCGCCTGTCAATAACATCCCGTACTAGTATTCCTCCGCTGCCATTGTTGAACCACTCTGTGATCCAAACTTCCTGAAAAGTGAAGCCCAATATAATGTCAGGTTCCCTTACTAGTAAAATGGAATATAGCGATGAGTATAAAGGTTAGATATAGAATACATATTGATTTGGAAAAATTCTACATCCTATCTTTTTCTTTTCTTTTCTCCCAATTATTGAGCTTCTTTTCACAAGAGCCCTACATCACAGTAATTCATATATACAATATAGAGTACTCCCACACATCCACCATAAACCTTTTCCCTTCCACAGTGATAATCTTTTAACTTATTCATATCATATTTACTGAAACTGATGTACAGACTCCAAGACAATAGCTTTCAAACAAGGTGACATCTGTGCTTACATTGTGGTCCATACTTTAGGCTATACAGTTTTCTAAATTTTTTAGTTATCCTATGTTTTACATTATGGTTTACATTATTAGTCTGTCGTCCCCTATATATTTTTGGTGTAATATTACATGTTTTATATCTATCCTTGTGTACTCTCACGAAACTCCTCTCTTGCCCCCACATTTACCTTGGTTCCATCCATTCAACATCCATTTTCCCTTCCCCTTGGGGGCCACAGCGACAGCCATTCTCCATTTCCCAATGAGAATATTTTGAATATAAAGATTCATTATAAGGTAATTGTTGGATACTTTAAATTGTCTTCAATTTTTCCTTCTTATAGTAATGATTCATTGAATTATTGTATATAGGTCTTTGCATGGACGGTTATTTTCTTAAGCTAGATTCTGAAAGAGAGACTTCCTGAGTTAAACATTTACATTTCTATTTTCTTATTTATTTAGTGTGCTTAAAAAATGGAGGTGAACCTCACCTAACAAAAAAAAATAACTCTTCTAAAGCAAACAGTTAAGTGTCATTTAAAAAGCTGACAGTATTCAGAATGTCCCAAACACCTTCATCATCCCCAAATAGAAACCCTGTACCTTTTAGGCAGTAAGCAGTTACTCCCCATCCACACACCAGCCCCCGCCATCCCCAGGACCTGGCATCCACCGATCTGCTTTTTTCTCCGTGGATTTACATATTCTGGATGTATCATATAAAGGAAATCGCACAATTGGTCACTTCTTACATTTAGCTTGTTTTCGAGGTTCAACCACCCTGTGGCTTTTATATGCCTGAGTAATACTCTATCATTTGTGTATATATATATATAATATATAGCTATGAATCTGCTGATGGACACCTGGGTGGCTTCACCCTTTTGGTTACGGTGACTAGCGCTGCTCTGCACCTGTGTGTACACGTATTTGTTTGAGTAGCTGTTTTCCATTCTTTAGGTATATGTCCAGGAGTGTTTAGGTATATGTCCTGGATCATATGGTAATTGTCCATGTAACTTTTTGAGGACCCCCCCAAACTGTTTTTACAGTAACTGAACTATTTCACATTCCCAACAGCAAAGAAGATGTTTTTGATAACTTATTCAGGCTCTACCTGTTATAGGTCTGATCAGAATTTCTTTCTTCAGTCAGTTTTGGTGGTTTGTGTATTTCTAGGGATTTGTTCTTTTTATGTACGTGATCGAATCTGTTGCTGTACAGTTATTCAAAGTATTCTCTTACACTTTTTTATTTCTGTAAGTTTGCTAGTGATGCCCCCAGTTTCATTTTTTATTTAGTTATTAGTTTGTTTCTTCTTTTTTTCAAATGGTAACCATTGCTTTTATTATGAAAATAATATATGCTTAACAAAGAAAAGAGAAAACGTCATAAAAATTAAAATAAAAAGTACTCATATGTCATCATCTGGGTGTAATATCAAGTAGGCGCTTTTTTGTATTAATTTATTTCCTTATGTTTTTACTAAATTTTCTTTTTTTTGAGTAAATAGACCATAAAAAATTTAAGAGGTTCCCACATAACCCACACCCCAAGCCCCTACTCCTCCCACATCAAGAACCTCTTTTTCCTTAATTGGACAAACAATTGTAAATTTTTGTTTAACTTTGCAAATAATCAACTTCTGGTTTTGTTGATTTTCTCCATTGCCTCAGGCACAGGTGAATTCTGTGGGGGCCACTGTGTTCTGGGGGGCGTGTATCAGACATGCTCAATATATTCATCTTGTTTCTAGCAGGTCATGGAGCCCCACCCTTCTGCTGCTCAGAGTATGGTTCCCTCAGGCTAAGGCCTACGTCTCTATGCCACATCCAAACTAGGAGTGAGGGGAGGAGGAGCCTCTGACTGACAATTCTGCCTGTGACCTCACAAGGCTGACAGCAGGGGTAGCCTTCAGTGGTGCCTGCTCTTTGTAGGAGTGGGACGCTCCCTTGTGTTTTCTCTCAGAGTCCTCAACTTGTCGCCTGGAAGAGCCTCGGACCCCTCCCTCTGCTGACCTCAGTTTGGCCCCCTCAGACGGAAATCAGGTAACACCATACCCAGGAACTCAACCTATGACCTCCTTGGCATCAAGGACCATTTTCTCTGGAGTCTGTGGTTGTAGATCCTTTCACTCTTCTCTGAGGGTTTTTCCCTCGAATCCTGGCAGGGCCTGGGACTTCTCCCTGTGTTTATCTGAATAGTTGCTCAGAGGAATCCTCACTTCCCTCAGAAGCCCATGTCAGAAGTCAAGAAATAACATTGGGGGGCCCTGCCTGGGGCCTCTCAGGGCAGAAAGAAGGGATAGGGCAGGCTGGGTCCCCTTCTGCCTGGGGTAGGAGGACCTTCAGTCCTCCCTCATCTTTCTCACTTTCACACTTGGCAGAAACTGGGTCCCCTCCCTCCTCTGACCTGAAGACTGGCTCCTCGGACCAGGGCGCTCCCCTCTCGGACCATCTGGACAGAAGTCGTATACTCCACATCCAGCCACGAGGTCCTGCAGCTCCCAGGGCTGATAGCAGGTAGGGAACTGCATTCTATGTGGTCGTGTCTATCTGGCGTGGGAGGACCCCTCCTTCAGGGTCCTCGCCTTGATGCCTGGCAGAGCCTGGACCCTCTCCCACTTCCTACTTGAGTTTGTCTTTCACTGACAATAACCCTCATCTCCATGAGACACCTGAACATGAAATGACAGGGCTGAGAGAAGAGGACTCTGCTTAAGAGACCTTCATGGGTTTATGGGGACTGACATCAGGAGCAGGCCAATTATTTTGCATGTGGCTACACTGTTATCCTAGACCTTTTTTTGAAAATACTATTCTTGGTGATCTTTGCTCATTGAATGTTCTTGGCACTCATGTTGAAATTCAACTGATCATAGACATGTGGGTTTCTTTCTGGACTTGTCATTTATTTCATTTTCAGGCCTAATTTCCCTGCTTATACTCTTCAGTAAAGTGTTGAATAGAAGTGGTGAGAATGGACATCTCTGTTTTTTTCCATTGTTTTTGTTGTAGGCAGATTACATCCTGCCTTTCAACATTAACTATGAGTTTACCTGTGCATTTTGTGTAGATGATTTTATCAGGTTGAGGAAGGTCCCTTCTATTCCTAGTTTGTTCAGTGTTTTTGTCAAGAAAGGGAGTTGGATTTTGGCGAACACATTTGTGTCTGTTTAGATAATCATGTGTACTTTCCTTTTATTCCACGAATATGATCTATTACATTGATTAACTTTTGTGTGTTGGGCCAACCTTTCATTCCTGGAATAAGCGCCACTTGGTCATACTGTATAATACTTCCAATATATCCCCTGATTTTTAGTTTGGTAGAAAATTTTTAAGGATTTTTTGTCTATATTCAGAAGGAATAATTGTTGATAGTTTTTATTACCTGTGATGTCTTCATCTGTTTTTGGATTCTCGGAAATACTGGACTACTAGCATGAGTTGGAAAGTATTCTCTCTTCTGTTTTTGGAAGAATTTGTGAAGGATTGGCATTGATAGTTCTTCTGTTTGGTAGAATTTATCAATGAAGCAGTCTGGTTGAGGGCTTTTGTTTATGAGAGATTTTTCAATTACTAATTTAATTTTTAAATTTTTAGATGTCAGTTGTAATTTTCTATTTACTCTTGAATCAGTTTTGGTAGTTTAAGTCTTTCTCTGAATCTCTCTATTTCACCCAGCTTATCTAGTTTTTAGCATAGAAATATTCACAGTATGTAGATGTAATCATTTTTATTTAAGTTGGTAATAATGACTCCTCCTTCATGCCTAATTTTACTGAATTGAGTCTTTGCAACCTTCTTGGTCTGGTTAAAGTATTCTGTTTCTTTGATATTTTCAAAGAATCCACCTTGGAATTGTTGATTTTTCTCTATTTTTTTATACTCACTATTTAATGTTTTCTCCTTTCATTTCCACTATTTCCTTCCTTCTGCTTAGTCAGGGTTTAGGTTGTTCCTCTTTTTATTGTCCAAAGTTGGAAAGTTAACTTATTGGGTTGTGATTTTTCCACTCTTGTTTAGTTTTTAATTTTTATTTATTTTTGTTTACTTTTTTATTTAATCCCCCTTCCCCCAGATGCTTTAATCCTCTCTCTTTTCATTGTTTGTTTGCTTGCCTTCGCCAGGAGCACTGGGAACCCAACTGGGGACCTCCCACATGAGAAGTGAGTGCCCAACAGGCTAAGACACATCTGCTCCCCATGGGCTACTGCATCTTCTAGCTCTGTTGGGTCAAGAGTTGGCATATAGCTCCTTTGCATCCAGAGGTGGCATCTGCTTGTCTTCTTTTAGGAGGCACTAGGGTCTGAACCCAGAAACTCCGATGTGGGAGACAGGATCCCAGGTGGTTGAAACACTTGCGATTCCCTTTTCTCTTTTTTAATAGATATATTTAGAGCTATAAAATTCTATTTCAATTGTTTTAGCTAAATCCCATAACTCTTTGCAAGTTGAATATTTCTTTTCACTTACCACTTCCTTTGTGAATTCCTCTTTTCCACATCGTATATTATAATTCTTTCCTTGTGCTGCTGTACAACATTATCACAAATTGGGTGGCTTATAAAAATGCAACTTTATTCTTTCATAGTTCTGGAGGCTAGAAGTACAAAATCAAGGCTATACTTGCCCCTTTCTTGCTTCTTCTAGCTTCTGGTGGTTGCCTGTAATTCTTGGCTTTCCTTGGCTTGCAGATGCATCACTCCAATTTCTGCCTCTGTTCTCAGATCATGTCTTCCCAGTGCATCCGATTTTCCCTCTTCTTATAAAGACACCAGTCATTGGAATAGGGCTCTCCCTGATCCAGTAAGACCCTCATCCTAATATAATTACATGCTCCAAGATCCTATTTCCATATAAGTTCACATTCACAAGTACTTGAAGGGAAGACTTGAACATATCATTTTGGGAAACACTATGCAACTCACAAGTATTTAGGAGTATTTTTTTTTAAAGATTTATTTATTTATTTAATTCCCCCCCCCTCCCCTGGTTGTCTGTTCTTGGTGTCTATTTGTTGCGTCTTGTTTCTTTGTCCGCTTCTGTTGTCGTCAGCGGCACAGGAAGTGTGGGTGGCGCCATTCCTGGGCAGGCTGCTCTTTCTTTTCACGCTGGGCGGCTTTCCTCACGGGCGCACTCCTTGCGCGTGGGGCTCCCCCACGCGGGGGACACCCTTGCGTGGCACGGCACTCCTTGCGCGCATCAGCACTGCGCATGGCCAGCTCCACACGGGTCAAGGAGGCCCGGGGTTTGAACCGCGGACCTCCCATATGGTAGACAGACACCCTAACCACTGGGCCAAAGTCTGTTTCCCTAGGAGTATTTTTAAAATTTCCAATATTTGTGAATTTCCAAACTTTCCTTACATTATAGAAGTCTAATTTCATTCCATTGTGGCTGGAGTACATGCTTTGTATGATTTCAATCTGTCTATATTTATTGAAGCATTTTTTATCTCCTAGCATGTTATCTATCCTGCTAATCTTCCATGCACTCTTGAGAAGAATATATATTCTTCCTTTGGTAGATCGGGTGATCTATAGATGTTTGCTATGTCTTGTTAACTTTATAGTGTTCAGTTCTTCTGTTTGCTTGTTGTTCTTCTTTCTCATTGTTCTATGCATAACTAGAATTGGTTTTCAACAAATGACCTTGGGGAAAAGACTTTTTCTCCTTAATAAGCACAAGTCAGGTCAAATAAAGACTGTATAAGGAAACCTCTTCCAGGAAAACACCAGATGGTTCAAATAATGAAAATTCCTTAAGACTGTGGCTTTGGATGAGCTCCAACCCTACTCTGCTCCATCCTCACGGCTTCCAGGATGCTGGCTTTCATGGTGATTGTAGGCTGTTGCCTGGCTACTGTGGGGCTAAAGAATGGGATAATAGGAATAAGGCAAGTTACGATGCCATTAAACTCACTGCTTTTAACTATATTGATCCATTTTTCATTAATAAAGACTCCCTGAAAAGCTGCAAGCATTTCTTAACTTCCAGCAGCCTGAAAAAAATGATTCTGACCATCTTTTCCTGAATATCATTGCTTTTAGGGAACAAAGGAATTTCAGAGGCCTTTAGTCCTCGATTTTCACGCACATGACTCTATTTTAATTTTTAAAAGAGGAACATCACTTGTTTCCTTTGGAATCCTACACTGAAATCATTTTCCTTTAGAATTATGCACAGGGTTTACATTTGGCCAATATATTGATTTGTACTCTAAAACTGTAGCACTTTAGAACAAAGCCTCTCCTGTGGAGTCACTACAGTCATTCTTCTGTGAGAGTAGTGTAGAGAAAAGACCAAAATTTCTCTTTTTTTCTTATTTTCCTTCTTCTTTTTCTTCTTCACTACTTCATAAAAAAAAAAATACATAACTGTGGTTAGGTGTATCTCGTGGTTGAACACCTGCTTCCCATGGACTAGGTCCAAGGATAATACCCCAGAGACTCCTAAAAAGTAAGTTATTATTGTAATCAATTGGTAAATTTCTCGTAAGTGCAACAATTAATATTAAGATCTCAATCGCATGATGTATCTTTTACTCTAAGTAATTCCATTTTTTTTTTACATTTATCTCTAGCCTCTTACCCCTCTTAATGTTCAAAAACAGGAACCATTTTTTTTTATTTTTAAAATTAAAAGCAGTTGACCTTTATAATGATGATCCTTCTGATATTACCTCATAGTAACTGGTTCTAAAGGCAAGGTGTCAATGGCCTATTGCATGGTTGATTAAGAACCTTGCACAGTTCCTCAGAAGTCTCCCAAGTAGTTACAACTCTTGTTTAAAAACTCCCATGTCAACCCCAGTGGTTGAATTTGGAACCAGGACCACCTGGGTTTGAAATAACCAAATTAGAATTTCTGGCATTGAGCCTCAATCTCTACTTCAACTTTCCCTACTTTTTTTTTTTTAAAGATTTATTTATTTATTTATTTAATTCCCCTCCCCTCCCCTGGTTGTCTGTTCTTGGTGTCTATTTGCTGCGTCTTGTTTCTTTGTCCGCTTCTGTTGTCGTCAGCGGCGCGGGAAGTGTGGGCGGCGCCATTCCTGGGCAGGCTGCTCTTTCTTTTCACGCTGGGCGGCTTTCCTCACGGGCGCACTCCTTGCACGTGAGGCTCCCCCACGCGGGGGACACCCTTGCGTGGCACGGCACTCCTTGCGCGCATCAGCACTGCGCATGGCCAGCTCCACACGGGTCAAGGAGGCCCGGGGTTTGAACCGCGGACCTCCCATATGGTAGACGGACGCCCTAACCACTGAGCCAAAGTCCGTTTCCCAACTTTCCCTACTTTTATATTGGGTTTCCATTAAGGGGACGTTTTCATCATAATTTGAGATTTTGAAAGATACCATTTCAACTCAACTGATTTTGAGGCATCAAAAGCAATTTGAAACAAAGTCTCCAGACTCAGAGCAGGCACACAGATAGTAAAGCTGGAGTCTGACTGTTGAGGAGGAAGGACAATAGGGCTGGCCCAGAACTCAGAGGTCAACACTCCACTACTGGAGGCTCTCCTTGCCTGTAAATGTCGATGGAAGTTTTATCAGCATTTGGGCCGACCCGGGAGAAGGTAAACTGATGATCACAGAAAAACAGAGTACACACGCTTTCTCTCAACGTTTGTACTTGGAAGACAAGCTACGCTCACAAAAAGAACCTGGGACCCTCTACACTCTTTGAAAGAAGTGGTTACAATTGCTCTCATGTATTATGCACCTATCGTATGCCCCATATTTCCCATGCATGCTGCCAGAGATGTGGAGCATTAATGACTTTTTGCGTCCCGGTTTGGCTCGCTGTGTGACCCTGGACAAATCACTAACCCTCTCTGGGCCTCATTTCTTCCCCAGAATCAATCAGGAATGGGCAAGATCATCTCTAGGGGATCCTCGCAGCTCTCACCTTCATGATTCTATAGTTCTATACTTCTTTTTGAGGAAAGTCACATCTACAGGTGGGAGGGGAGTGGGAAGTAGCAAAATCAACTATGGATGTGACTGACATTTCGAGGCCTCCCAGCCCTGACTGTGTTTCTTTAATGATGAAGAGTGGAAGGCAGAACACTTGGAAAAGTATTTCAAATTCCTATAAATGTCTGTTGGACAATGTTATGTAATACACCTTAAATTACCAGTAACCTTCAGGAACATTGTAATCAAGTCTTGTAGCAAATGTCACCAGAAAGGGAAAACGTTTCTGCTTTCAACCCGGGAATAAGCTCTGCAATAGGCAGTTTGAAGAGTCCCCTCTTTGCACAGGTGTGCCTTCCCACCAGCAACGTGGGAGGTACCTGTTTCCCCACAGGCTGCCCAAAAGAATGTGTTGTAATACTTTTAAATTCTCACTACTATGGGAAGTGGGAAATGGCATCGTAGTGTTATTTGAAGTTGCATTTCTCAAACTGAGTGAACTTGAACTTGTTTTGTAAATGATTAAGGGACATTTTTAGATCTTTTTTTGCATATGTGAGTTGTCTATATATGTCTAATTCCAATTTTTCCATCAGGTTGCTAGTCACTTAGAACCTTCAATTCAAGAGTTCCTTCTAATTAGGGATATTAGCCTTTTGTGATATGTTGCAAATATTCTCTTCCAGTTTGTTGTTTGTCTTCTGACTCTGTCAACCATGTTTTATGATGTAATCACTTTTAGTTCGTGTAGTCCAAGTAACCAGTCTTTTCTTCATTCATTTATTTTTGTCTCCAGATCTTGAGTCATAGGTAGAATGCCTATCCCCACACGAAAATGTAAGAGACATTGGCCCCTGTTTTCTTCTAGCATTTACATGGTTTAATTTTTGTACGTTTGTCTCCTTGTTCCATTTGGCTTTTATTCTTATCTAAGGTATGAGATATAACCTTATATATAAATGACCATAGTAGTGGAGAATAATCAGTAGAATAAAGTAAATATCCCTGAGTACGTACTGATATAAAAAGGTGAATGAATAAATAAGAAGAGAAGAAGGACAGATCTTCCTTACGGTAGAATTCAAATTAATAAATGTAGAAGGAATGATGGAAAGAACATCACCGTGGGGCAAGAACTACAACAATAATGGCGGCAGGCAAGAAATATTGTTGGGTGCTAAAATTAGTGAGCAAACTTATGATGAGGAAAACAGATATTTATATGTTCATAGTATTTCCTCACAGGATACTTATTAATTGAAAGAGCAGTTTACAGTGGCGTGACCTGCTGATTCCTCATTAACCAGCGAGATCAACATCCACGGCTGGTAAGAGGACACAGCAACATCACGTGCCTAGCATTACTGTGTTATTGCTGCCAAAAAGACATAGCATGAATGTAATTTAGGCAACTTCTGGCAAACCCCTAATAAGGGAAATTTTGCAAAACACCTGACTAGTCCTCCTCAAAAGTGCCACGGTCATGAAATACAAGGAAAGATGGAGCAACTGTCAGAGACAATCAGGAGACATGGCATTTCTTACTGGTGTTCTGCTGGGGAACTATTGTGATTAGTAATGGAGCAAATTGTAGTACTGATGGGGAGAACGTGGCCACGGGGGCTGCTGAAGGTAGGGAGAGGAAGAAGAGATACGATGTGGGGGTATTTTCAGGATTTGGAGTTGTCCCGGGTGGTGCTGCAGGGACGAATGCTGGACATTGTGTTTCCTGCCATGGCTCACGTGATTTGGAATCCTATCAAGGCCTCTAGTAGCCTACATGGCACTAATGTGTGAATTGGAAAAGCTGCCGCTTTGAAAAAAGCACCTCCCTGGAGTCAGGGTGGAATGGGGGACAGTGTAGACTACAATGTGGACCACTGTCCATGTGGTGCAGCAGTGCTCCAAAATGTATTCACCAGGTGCAGTGGATGTGCCACGATGATGCAAGAGGTTGTTGATGTGGGAGGGGTGGGGTGGGTGGGGTGGGGGTTATATGGGGACCTCATATTTTTTAATATAACATTAAAAAATAAATAAAGACAAAAAAGCAATTTGAGTCAGAAAACTCTGCGGTCACCCCTCGGGCTGAAGTGTGGTTTGCTGGCCTGGCGGGGGAGCAGCTGCGGCAGGCCAAGCCACTGCCCCCATAATAGGGTGGCTGGTTGGACTCACCGCCACCCCTGAAGGGAGCTCGGCATGGGCGCAGAGTGCCCTCGGGTCTCCCCTTCTCGGCAGCCATGCTTCCGCGGCCGCCCATCCTCCCGCATGGCGCCACAGGATGCCTTGTGGGGCGGCACCCTTCTTCTTCTTTCTCTCTGCCCAGGCGCAGGGCGGAAAAATCCAGTCTGCCCTTTTCCCTCCCCCCGACAGCAGCAACAGCCAGGCATGGGCTGGAAACTAATCTGCCCTCTACCCCAGCAACAGCAGTCACCAATCACTAAACCCTGCCCCTTTCCCCAGCAACAGCGACAGCCAATCCCTAATCACCACCCCTCCCCCGTCCAGTACCGCCCACTGACCTTTCGCCGGCAACCAATCAGAACAGGGCGTGGCTTCGAACAATCAGCCTTCCCGAGCCCCTATAAAACTGTTGCCTCTCCCTCAATAAAGTGGACTTTCGTATTTACCTTTTCTCCGCGGTAGTTTTTCTGCCGTGCGCCCTCCAGTCCTGAGAGCCCCCGACAAGGGCCTGGCCTCCCTTGTCCCCAGTTCGTCGCCTGCTTCTCCGGGCGACCCCTTCGTCGCTGGCTTTGCCGGGCGACCCCGTCAGCCGAACCGCGCAACCCCTGTGAGACGGACCCCTAGTCTGCTGCCGGACCGACCCCTCCTCCCAAGCGGGACCGACCCCTCGTCCAAAGCTGGACCAACCCCTCGTCCGCAGCCAGACCCCACCTCTACAGACCGAGCAAGCCGCCGCAAAACTCAACAAATATCTAAAAGTATATGTAAATTATATTTTAGGACTTCTATAAAACAGAAAATCATTGAACACAATAGTTAAAATGTTTAAAACAGAAAGTAAGTAGAGGAGAAAATAAGGAAGGAGTGGGAATGATCGTGACTTTTGGACTTCTGGGAGTCCAGAAAAGGGAACAGAGGAACACCAAGCAAAGCAGTCTGTTAAACCCTGGCTGGCCTCCACAGATCCTGTGTGGGCTACCACCTGTGTCGTGTCCTTTGAAATGTTTATTAGAAGATTATCAAACTTTCCGGCTTCTCAAGGACTTTTTCTTCTTAGTTTGATGTGCTTCTGTGAGTTCTGAGACTAATCCAATAACAGACTTAAAATATTCTAACTTCTTTTTGTTGCTTTTGGGGTGTTTTTGTTGATAGGAGGTTTGGAGGCAGATGACTCTTAGAGTTTGAAACAGTTTGATTCTTGTAGTCACTTCCTCTGTGAGCTGCACTAATGTCCCAAGAACTTGGCTCACTTGTACCTCCCTAACCCATGCTTGCATTCCCCTGGGTTTATACACTATAGCTCTTACTACCATTTAGAAATTAAACATGAGGACCGAATACAATTTGAATTTAGGCACTTCTTTTTTTTATTTTATTCATTTTTTAAAAAATATTACATTAAAAAAATATGAAGTCCCATTCAACCCCACCACCCCCACCCCACCACTCCCCTCACAGCAACACTCTCTCCCATCACCATGACACATCCATTGCATTTGGTAAGTACATCTCTGGGCATCGCTGCACCTCCTAGTCAATGGTCCACATCATAGCCCACACTCTCCCACGTTCCATGCAGTGGGCCCTGGGGGGATCTACAATGTCCCGTAATTGTCCGTGAAGCACCACCCAGGACAACTCCAAGTCCCGAAAACCCCTCCACATCTCATCTCTTCCTCCCATTCCCAACACCCAGCAGCCACCATGGTCACCCTTCCCACACCAATGCCACATTTTCTCTGTGGACTTTGGATTGGTTGTGTCCATTGCACATCTATGTCAAGGAGGGGCTTAAATTCCACATGGATACTGGATGCAATCCTCCTGCTTTCAGTTGTAGGCACTCTAGGCTCCATAGTGTGGTGGTTGACATTCTTCAACTCCATGTTAGCTGAGTGGGGTAAGTCCAATAAATCAGAGTGTAGGAGTTGAAGTCTGTTGAGGTTCAGGGCGTGGCTATCATATTGTCAGTCCAGAGATTCAAATCCCCTAAATATATCTTAAACCCCAACACCAACTACAATTCCAGTAAAGTAGCGTGAAAGTCTTGTGAAAAAAGATCCCATCTGAGTCCAGTTCCATCACTCAGAAACACCGGCTCCAAAGAAGGGCCAACTGACATGGCAGTGAACCCCATCTGCCATGACCATAGAACCCGTGGGTCTCTTTATCCCTCAAAAGAACCAATACCTGGGGTTGTATCTACTTTATCTGTCTCTGAGACTCTGCTCAGATGTGCATAAGGGCAATCATTCTGACAACCTCCAGACTCTTTTTTAGATACTCAAAGCCATATAAACGCATTTCTCCTTTCCATTTCCCCCTTACACAGGCACTTCTGTGTTGCTGAAATTGTTACAAGAAATGTCATCCAACAAAATTTAGAATAGAGTCCGGGCCCCACTTTTAAAACTCCCTGCATGAGTGCCAAAGAGAACCTTCTACCTTCTTTTGTTTTCTCCTTAGATATAGACTCAAAATAGGATACTATTTGGCTAAACAGTGCTTAAGTCAATCTACATAATTCAGGAAAATAGGAAAAGATTTGGAGAGGAAGAAGACATCAGGAAAGTGCTGGGTGTATTTGCCTGGTGCTATAAAAATGGATAGGGGCAGAGAAAAATTATGTGTTGAGAATCGTTTAGTGGATTTTAGGATATGCAAATGAAGGCTTTGAACTATTAAGATGTACATTGTGCTATTGAACACTTTCTTAGACCCTGACACCACTCTGAACCTGAGTTGCATGGCTCTAGTCCTTAATCGGGTTACCAAAAAGGACTAATTTTGAAATTTTAATGACGGGGCAATGAAAGAGACAACTAAACAGTTAATTAAACATCACATTCTTTAATGCGTGCTGCATTTCACTGCTTCATACCTAACAGATGCTCTAGTCATGATTAAGTAAGGAAGATATTCTAGTAGTATTTTGTTTTTTTTCTGTCAGGTAAAATGTTTAATTTAAATTCATTTTCTCTCTTTTTATTTTCTTATTTCTTGAAATAAAACAGGGTGCAAATATTCCCTCTCAATATATTTCAAACGCAGTTAGGAATTGTCTGCTGTTTCATTCCTTGCTGGGGAATATTTTGAACTGAATTACTGAAACACGCTATTAGAAAGTAGCATCTTCCATCTCTCTATCTTTTATCCTGTAGTGTTTGTGAAAGAAAAAATAGCCTTTTACTAACACCTGTTTTTACCCTTTTCTGTGTGCCCCATTCTTTCCCTGTTTCATCTGGATTTGATAATGCAATATACGATATTTTTCCCTTTTATTCTGAAGTAGGAAAACAGAAATGTAACACAAGTTATGGAAATAGCCAAAGGTAAGCTGCGGCATGTTCTGCTCTTTTTTGTTGTGTTGTTTCATCAGCAGCTATATAAAACTATGTCATTCTGGCTTTCTTTTCTGTGATTTGCCATCAGTACCCCATGTAGCATTTCACTCCCCTTATTTCAGATTTACCATTTTGGTTTCTTCTTTTGGTGTTCAAAAACTAAAAAAGGAGGGGAAGCGGCTGTGCCTCAATCAGATGACCTCCTGTCTACCATATGGAAGGCCCTCGGTTCACGTCCTGGGGTCTCCTTGTTAAGGAAGTATCACCCGTACGCTTTGGAGAGCTGCCGGCCCATGCCGCGGAGAGACAACTCAGCAGGGTGCCACAACCAAAAGAAGGGAGACAAGCAAAAACACAGAAGAGCCCACAGCGAATGGACAGAGAGAACTGACAGCAAGCAAGGCCCAAGGGGGGTAGGGGAACTAAATAAATACAGGCAGAGATGATCATACAGTGAATGGACACAGAGAGCAGACACCACACACACAAAAAGCTGTAAGGGGGGGGGAATTAAAATTAAAAAAAAAAAACTAAATAAGGAAGGTTCCTGATTCTCCTGACCGTGCCAGATAACAGCTTATCCAATAGGGACCTTAGGAGACTATCAAATCTAATAAAAGACTTGCAGTGAGATGAAATTTAAGAGTTCTTGGGGCTTTACATGTTATTTGGAATAAGGTTTAATTGGCTCAACTGTCTATCAAACATCAAATCTTGGGAGATATTTCAAAATTCATGAAATTAATGTACAGTACATATTTCCTATTTTTGATAAATTAAGAATATTTTAATACTGTGATGTTAGCACATGTATATTTAACTCAACTTTTAGGTTTGATCACATTGCATGCTGTAACCTTTCTGTTTTTCTAATGTGAAAAAATTTTAATCGCATAAACTAGACAAAACTATATGAAGACACATTAATATGAAAGAAGGATGCACTCGGTGTATTGCAGAGCGATGATTTCTGCCCCCATGAGCTCAAATTAAACAAGGACATCATTAACATGATAAGTACTCCTTAGGCTGGAGAAGGTCCTGCCAAAGAGGTGAAGTACGTGGTGACATTGATGCTGAGACTGGAGAGTGAAGAGGGACAGGCATGGGGAGCAGGGGCTCCCCGATCCCAGTTACTCCTTCCTGCAAGGAGAATATGACATTTCCCTGTAGTTGGTGTTTGCCTCTCTATAATCTGGAGAGAGCTCCCGGAGCTTGGAGAAGAGGCATTTAACTCCAGTGGCATTCTGAGTCTTATGGAAAGCCTAGGGAGGTTACCACTTCTAAGACCCTGAGAAGATCTGTATTAGAAACGAGAATCCGACCAGACTGCTCATGAAAAGATTAACTTTAGATATCTCAGGAGAATGATTGGCTTATACCCACTCTAACCAGCTTTATCTGCCTGCTCCTGCCAGCCAGCCACCCGCTACCCCATGAAGAAGGGCGTGTGAGCCCTCCTGGAATGAGTCTGTCCTTTCCAAATCAGTCAAACTAAATAGTCTTTCATGAGCATTGATTCTTCCCAGAGTTCTTGGGGGACAGGAGTGAGATCACAGCCTCTACTTTGAAAGACACACAGCTCTTAAGAGAGTGAGATTCTTACATATCCATTTATTCAACAGAAGAAACCAGAGCATAGCACTATATGCCAGGCACTGTGATAGGCACTGGGCATGGGAAAAGTAAAGACACAGCCCTGCTCACATGGGCTCCAGTCAGATGTGTCAGATGTGTCAGACGTGAGAGTGAACAGAGTAGAGTGTGAGCAGCGAATATGATGTTGAAAGGCATTTTCCAAGACCGCGAGTGCAGGAAGGCTTCCTGAAGAGGCGATTCCTGAATTGAGAACTGAGCACGAGGTGTTAGCAATGAAAGAACCGGGCAGAGAAGAGAGGGCATAAGCATCAGCATGAACCAAAGCACAGAATATCAGGCACATTTAATGATAATAAAAGAAGCACTGTATTCCTGCCTTAATGTAGATTATATCACCTAAACTCCAACAGCCTTCTGAAGTAGACTGTGATATTTTTTCTCATTTTCAAATGAAGAAATCTGGGTATGAGGATGTTATATACAGCTAGTAAATTGAAGACCTGGATTCCAACCCAGGCAGTCTGACTATTGAACTCATATTTCTAAACCACTGCGCATACACTACATCTATTTGAAAATTTATATTTCTGTGTAATTGGATAATTGAGTTATAATGGTGTGTGGGGTAGGCAGGGGAATGGTGCCAGGATTGGAGGGTTTCAAACATAATCACTGGACGACTCAGATCTTCAAAGAGGGAATGGAAGTAGGGGAATAGCCTGATTATATTTGAAATTTAGAAACATGTTCATGGAAGGAGGATCTTTTGGATGGAGTTATTGGAGTCAGGGCAACCAGTGCGGAGGCTGTTGCAATCTTCCAAGTGGGAGGTGATGGTAGCTTGACCAATGGGCATGGCACTGTGGCAAGGGAAGCAGTGGTATATTTGAGAAAATGAGCAATACTTTGAGATTGCCTACATATAGACGGGGGAAATGGGAGCTTCCGCATTTCTGACTTGATATAGCACTATCACAATAGCTGAGCTGAGAAGAAAATTACTGTTTTCACTCCAAATGCGCAAAGAAAAGAGTTTTGGGTTAGGATGTCACCTAGAACTTGAGGATCAACTGGTTTGGCACCCAGGGAAGTAGGCTAATAACTATTGATATCTCCCTTCATCCCTGGTAATATAGGAAGGAATTGGGGGACGGATTCCCTATGTCAATAATAAAGACGCTCAAAATAGAGCTTTGCTTTGGAGGGCAATCTGAGGAGCAGGTAGAGGTGAGGAATACAAGGAGCCACAGCTGCAAGATGGGCTTTGCTCTAGCTAGTCGTTCTTTTCTCGGCTGGAAAAGCCTACTGGGAAAGAGGGAGCACTCAGGCTCAAAGGAATCAGGAAGCTGCACAACCTGCAGGCAAAGAAATGAAAACGCAGGAGAGAACATGGCAGATTAAGAGGTCGGAGGGCAAGGAGGAGACTTCATGTGAAGGGACGCCCTGAGGTCTTACGACAGAAATATGAGCTCCTAAGGGCACAATCCCTTTTGGTCAGTATCCCACACAGGCAGTGTTCAAGCATTTGGAAGCCCATGTGGCTGCTGTCCATTGTTCTGAAATATCCATGAACTCCAGGGTGCTGCTTCTAACCCTGAATTCTGATCATATCTGTCACATCTCTCCCAGTGCTCATAATTGTCCTTAATTTCTTGATGAAAAAATTGTGATTTCTATGCTAATGAGGAAAGTAAAAAAGACTGAGCCTTGGCTTACATGTGTAGGTATCTAATTTTATGGATGTTTGATCATGTTCCAACAATTATATAATGATTTCCACTCTGGGAACTTGGGTGGAGAACTTATCCCCTCTTATCCTGATTTGACATGCTTTTAGGTAGGAACTCATCCCTCAACCCCAATATCCTGATTTGACATGCTTTTGAATATGAAACTCATCCATATCCCCACCACAATATTCTGATTTGATATGCTTAAAGATCTTAGGGAACAAATGGGGGAATGAAATGCAGACAGTTTCAAGGTAAATGCCAGTTTGGATCCTATATCTGTTCCATTCTTCCAAGAAACAATTATTGAGCACTTACTACACTAAAAACAATTGGGAGGCAGGGGGTATGGACGTGAGTCATGTTTTTGCCCTCATGGAACTTACATAATCTAAAGTCTGAACAGACACTGAAGAAGTAATTACAAGTGAAATGAGTGTTCCACAGAGGAGGCAATTAGTGTGTGCCTTTTAAATCTAAGGTGTAGGTGTTATAAGCACATAAAGTTAGCCAAGACATGTTCTCAAATTTCAAGCTGTATATTTCAGAGGGTAGAGTAAGCACAGATGAAACAAGTACAAAATAACATAAAGAGTGTCTCAGAGAAAAAAAAATGTAGGGATTAGAGACATCCTTCTGGACTGGGGTGTTTGGAGATGGGTTTGAAGAGGAGGTTGGATTGATCAAAGAGGAGTAGAGAGGCTCACAGAGCCACCATCTGGTGAATGTTTTAGGGATGGAGAAGACAGGAGTTCAAATGAATTAAGAATCAGAAGGAAATAAGTTTGAAGAGGTTTGTTCAGTACAGTCCTGGAGGGTCTTGCAAACCAAGTCAGACCATTTGAGTTTTATCTTCTTTCAAGAATGGGCACTAGAGTTGTATTAGGTTAAAAAATAAATCTTGGAATAGTTATCTGATGACCAGAGGCAGAATGGGGTATTAAAAAACAGGAAAATCCTCAGCTTCTGTGTGAGGGGAGGGCATGTATGGTAGGTGAGGAACCCAAGTGCACACCTCAGGTCAATCTACAGAAATATCTGGGGGAAGGAGGAGAAAGAAATTAATCTAGACCTGGTAAGGAACCAGGATACAATCTATAAACTCATTCATTCATTTATTCATTTAAATATTCATTTAGTACCTCTCTGTGCCCAACTCAGAGTTGCTGGTAAATGCTTGGTAAGAACAGGGGTAGTACCCACCCTTAGGCTTCCTTCCTAGTGGCAATGGCAAGTGTGGAGCAGGTAATATTTAGAATCACAGTTAGCTCACGAAGCACTGGTGGATTCTTCTATTCTAGAAACCTGTGGAGGTGATATGCAAGCAGAATGCTTGCAATCTGAGCAAGAAAGGGCAGGCAATGGAGACAAGAAGGACCAGCAAGTGAACAGGTTGATGGGGGGCTGCCAAAAGTTATGAAGCGCAAGTGAGTTCTCATGAGAAAGCTCAGAGTACAAAGATGGCCAGCGTGAGGTCACTAGAATCTAAAAAGAAATCAAAACGAAGAGGGAATGTCTTGAGCACAAGACTGAGTACTTTGATTCCCTTTCAATCCACAATGACTAATCTCATATTTTAGAACTGCTACATCCATCTTCCTGTCTTCCCCTCTTTTGTTCTTTGTCTTTCAAATAAGTGTTATGTTTTTTTCATTCTTTTTAAAACTGTAGAAACATATATCCAACTTAAACTTTCCCATCTCAACCACTTCCAAGCATATCATTCAGTGGAATTTAGCACGTTCACAGTACCTCCCCAACAACCATTTCCAGAAACTTACCCTCACCCCAAATGGAAACCCTATACCCATTATATATTAACTCCCATTCCACCTCCCCACCTCCCCACCTCCCGCTGCCCCTAGTAACATATATTCTACTTTCTATCTCTTATTCTCACTATTTCATATAAGTGGAATCGTACAATATCTATTCTTTCTTACCTGATTTACTTCACGCAACATGCTGTCTTCAAGTTTCATCCATTTAGCAACATGTAACAGAACCTTCATTTTTTGGCAGATTTATTTATTTATTTCTCTCTCCCCACTGACCGATTGACCCATTGTCCTCTGTTTCCATTCGCTGTGTGTTCTTCTTGTATTCTTGTCAGGCGGCACTGGGGATCTGTGTCTCTCTTTGTTGTGTCATTTAGCTGTGTCAGCTCTCAATGTGTGTGGCACCACTCCTGCATGGGTTGCGGTTTCATGTGGGGTGGCTCTCCTTTTGCAGGGGCCACTCCTTGAGGGGGGCACATCCTTTCATGGTGGCATTCCTTCGTGGGCCGGCACTACTTTTGCGCAGCAGCACAGTGCATAAGCCAGCGCAACACATGAGCCAGGAAGCCCTGGGTATCGAACCCTTGGACCTCCTATACAGTAGGCAGATGCTCTCTCTGTTGAGCAACATCTGCTTCCGAACCTCATATATTTTTTACAATTGAAAAATATTCCACTCTATATGTATAATACATTTTATTTATCCATTCCTCTGCTTCTACCTTTTGGCTTTTGTGAATCATGCTGCTATGAACATTGGTGTGGAAATATCAGTCCCAGTCTTCTCACAGTCTTGCCAGGCTGGGATGACTACCATCCCATCCCAGGTATAGTGCCACCATGTCCAAGGAGCTCCTATGGAAAGGGCTGTTGGTACTACTCAGTTTTGAGTGCCAGATACCACATTAGCTCTCCTATTGATCTCATGCATACAACCATCCAGGAGGCAGATGATCTTCCCCCAATGCCCATCACGGTAGAGACAATCTAGCATAGTGTTTGAGCACTTGGAGAGCTGAAGTCCCGCAGGCCAGTATTCCACTACATAAGCCATGACAGATGTATTCACTTCTCTGAGCCTCCTCTATAAAAGAAGGCTCACAGTGGGAGCCCTCTCAGAATGGGTGTGATGGTCCATGGAGACATGCCTGTCAATCACATAGCACGTTTCCTGGCTCACAGTGCCTGCTCTTTCTATTTCCCTTAATCAGAAGAGGACCTGGGACTCACGTAGGTGAAATAACGTATTCAAGGTCATATGACGAAGAACTGTCAGTCCCTCGATTTGACTCAGGACTATCTTATTCCAGAACCGAAGTTTTTCCTTCATACCACAATGACTTTGTTGATATCCTTTAATGTTTTTGCACCATGCTTTTTAAAAACACAGACTATCTGCTCAGCTTTGCATAAATGCAATCTCATTTAATTCTTCCAACGACCATCTGAGATAGACAGTTTTCCCTTTGGGCAGTGACCTGCATGACCGATCCTATCTTTCTCCCAAAACTGGTCCAAGCTCAGCATTTCCCTTCTCAGAAAAGTCATCACTCTCCACATGGCTGATCAGCCAGAAACCTGGGTGTCATCCTGACACCTGCTCTTTCAACCACTCCCTCAAACCATATCTGATCCAACTCCAAGGTCTCTTGACTCTAATTGCTGAATTTTGTTCACTTTTCAGTCTCCACTGCTAGCCAAACTTCCTCCTCTCTCACCTGGACTGGTCTTTTGCTTCCACGTTCTGAAAGGTCCATCCAGAAAGCAGAGTGATCTTTGCTATCTGGTTAGGTCACCTTCACATCCATGCTTAAAACTCCTCAGTGATACCCCATAGCTCTTTGGAAAATGTCTACTCTTCAACATGGGCTGTCTAGATGTCCTTTGTCATCATTCAGGTGAAGGATTCCAATCACAAATTTCAGGGCTACTAAAACAAGGTGTAAGCTCAGGGTCATTCCAATTTTGGATCCTTGGCAGAAACCGAAGGTTCATATTCTAGGGCAAGCACTGCTGGGGAGGATGTTACTATTCGATGACTTTGAAGGCACAGGGGTTGACAGTAGAGCATAATCATGTTCAGTATGCAAATAAAAAAGATAAATGAAATTAGCAGTACCAAATATAGGTTTTAAAAACAAAATGCGGCATTAGATTGAACTGTGTGAAACTACAGATATTTGACCCTTTCTCATCTACTAAAATGTTAACGTCACATGTTTATACTTCCAAACAAGGGTAAGAAAACTTTTCTTCTAAAGGGCCAAAGAGTAAATATTTTAGAGTTTGCAGGCCAAACAATCTCTGTTGAAGCTACTGAACTCAGCTGTCATAGGGCAAAAGCAGCTAAGGATAATGCATGGAGGAGTGGATATAGCACAAGTGGTAGAGCACCTGCTTCCCTTGTGCAATGTCCTGGGTTCAATTTCCAGTATCTCCTTTAAAAAAAAGAAAGAAAGAACATGACTGTGCTCCAATAAAACTATTTTAAAAAAATTGGTGGTGGTGGAAACGGATGTACTCTGGTGATAGGGCTTCTGCCTACCATATGGGAGGACGGGTTCGATCCCTGGGGCTTCCATATAAAAAAGAAAGAGAGAAAATAACTTGTGCAGTAAGCTAGTGCCCATGAGGTAAGCCCAGTGCCCACACAGGGAACTAGTGCCCACACAAGTGAGTCATGCAGCAAGATGATGATGCAACAAAAAAGAGACGAAGGGGAAAGTCAAAAGAAGTACAGCAGAGACCTGGAACTGAGGTTGCTGAGGTGAGAGGCAACCTCTCTCCACATCAGAGGCCCCTGGGATCGAATCCTAGTGAAACCTAAAGGAGAATAAACAAAAAGAGAAGACAAAAATTAAGAGGAACAGATACAGAAGATAATACAGTGAATGGACTCAGCAAAAAAAACAGCAGGGTGGGGGAGGTGGAGGGGAAGGCATAAGAGGAAAAATAAAATAAAACTTAAAAAAAAATGTGGCCGGCAAGATTTGGCTCAAAGACTCTAGTCTGCCAACTCTTGATTTAGAACCTATGAAATTTCCCTCATTAAAATGTAGGGGTGGAGAGCGAATGTGACTCAAGTGATTGAATACCTACTTCCCATGAGGGAAAGTCCCAGGTTCAGGTCCCAGTGCCTCCTAAAAACATACAAGCAAAAGGAAAGTGAAGCAGATGTGACTCAAGCAATTGGGCTCCCATCTACCATATAGGCGGTCCAGGGTTCAATGCCCAGGGCCTTCTGATGAAAGGCAAACTGGCCCGTTTGGTGAGCTGGCCCACGAAGACCGCTGGTCTGTGTGGAGTACGCACAGAAATGTTGACCCATATGGAGTGCAGCCACGCACAGGAGTGCTGGCCCATGCAGGAGTGCTGCCCCACACAGGAGTGCTGGCCCATGCAGGAATGCTGCCCCGCACAGCAGTGCTGGCCCACACGGGAGTGCAGGCCCATGCAGGAATGCTGGCGCACATGGAGAGTAGGCACACAAGATGATGCAACAAAAAGTGATACAGAGGAGAGATAATAAGAGATGAAGCAGACCAGCAAGGTGAGGAGGCGCAAGAGAATGATCTCCTCTCTCCCACTCTGGAAGGTCCCAGGATCAGTTCCTGGAGCCTCCTGAATAGAATACAAGCAGACACAGGAGAACACACAGCCAATGGACACAGAGAGCAGACAATGGAGGGAGGGGTGAAAAATAAATAAATAAATCTTTAAAAAGAAATAAACAGCAACAAGCAAACAAATGAAAAAACCAACTCAGAGGAGCCAATTTCCACAGACAAGGTCCCAGGTTTGATCCCACTGTCGAACCTTAAAAAAAAAACAAGAAGGAGAAATGATTCTGCTGCGGAGTATTTATAAAGGAGCTGCAAATGCTTGGGATGTTGCCTGCTCATCACAAGTATATGTTCTTTTCCTTCCTTCTTCTTTTCTTCTCTTCCAAGAAAGGAAACTAGAGAGAACCAATGTGTGGATGTCCCGTCAGCCTTCGGTATTTAAACTGCATCATAGGTATTTTAGGATTGGAGAAATGCACAAGCAGGACCATCTATCACTGACACCCCCATCTTAACCTCGCTCTTAATGACATGGACAGTGTACACGTCCCCAGAATTCCCATCCCCTGAAAGGTCCTGCATATGCCTTGGCCTCTCAGAATTTGACCCTGGAATGATTGAGGATGGTAGAACTGGGCAAGTTTCCTTAGCACAACAGATACACCTTGCTGGCTGACCTGAGTCACCTTCCTTAGGCTCATTCTCCTTCTGGTAGACAACGAGGGTCCCCTCAGCCTGATAAGAATTCCAGAGTTCTTTGTGCAAACAGAACCTCATGCATGCAAGTTCTGAGCTGGGAAGGAAATGAATGTTTCCTCCAAATTAGGCCAAGTAATGCCCATGTTCTCCAGGGGGAAATTATTTAAATAACATCGCAATCATTTTCTGTGCCATTAAATATTCTGGTCTGTGTTTTAATTGAGATGATTAAACACTTAACAAAATGAGGAGGGCTATTTGAAGAAACGTGTCTTTTTTCTCTTCTTCTTGCTGGAACTGACAAGGAATGCCCCTCAGAGTGCAGCAGTCCACCGTTTAGGCTGCCTCCATTCTTATTCATCTTCTTTAGAGCTAACATGCTTTATTATTTTTCTTTAAGAAATATAAATGAAACTTGGAGAGGCTCACAGGGCACTGGGAACTCTGAGTTGTTCAGATAGAATCAGCCAGGTCAGTCTGTCTTCTTCTTCTCTTTAAGAGCTTGGGTTTGCAGTTGTTGGCAAGTGGTGGTGGCTGGCCTTGACCTCTCAGGAGCTGGCTGGTATATGTCTGTTTAAACAGACCAGAGGGTCAGGGGTCATTCCCAACCTTTACTGTTCCCAGGCCCTTCTCTTAATTAGCAAATGTTTTGTGTGCATCTTTTAGGCTTCTGGCATCATGCTGACTCCCTGAAGGGACTACCAGTCTGGCTGGGGAGATATGTCTGAAATCAAGTCATTAAAATGCAGCATACTCAGAGGGAGAATAGAAACCAGGGCCCCCAGTAAGGATTCCCATAGCTCTCATCCTTGTTGCAGTTAATTAGCTGTGACTTTGTTTCTCATCTCTTCTCTTCTAGTCTGCCAGCAGCAAGAGGGTGGACAACAAGACATTCCTATTTCCACTTTGTCCCCATTGAACGCACAGAGAAGGGGTTCGAGAAAGATTGTATGAATGAAGGAAGGAGGAATAAACTCATGAATGAGTGAAGCCAAAATACTACAGAAGCACAGGTGAAGGAGTACCTATTTCTTCCAAAGGGAAGTGAGAAAGACTCAACTGACAGATGATGTCAGGGCTTAGATGGGCAGGATGAGCAAAGTTTCCCAGATGGCCAAAGAAAGGGAAAGCATTGATTTTAGAGAAAATAGTGTGTGCAAATTCATAGTCATGTAATTAAATCGAGATCTAACATTGATTGAGTGTTCATTATGTGCTAGGTCCTTTACATGCATCTGCTCATTTAATTCTCAACAACCCTAGGCAGGCGTGCTCTTATGTCCATTTCACAAATGAGCAGACTGAGGCCATGGAGGTGAACTCCCAAGCTTATATCACTAAGAAGTGGCAAAAGTGTGACTGACTCCAGTCTCAGTTGAAGCCACTGGGATTTATTGCCTGGCCTGCCAAAGCATAGGGTTTGGAAAATGTCCAGGAGTTTAAGATGTCTATAGGGGTGTGTTGGAAGGTAGGACTTTCCATAGAGAGCCTAGAATACCAGGCAAAATATTTTGTATTTCCATTGATAGGTCAGTGTTTACCAAACTGAAATTCTTTGAATCCCTGTTGACTAGATGTAAATAATTGAGATTTGGAGAAAGGGGAAAAGGGAAGTGAACCCATGTGCAAATGACTTGGGCCACATGGTTCAAACCAAATTCAACACATTTTCTTTTTTTAAACAAATTATTTTTTGATACATATTAATAAAACATCCAATTCATCCGAAGTGTACAATCAATTTTATTTGGTATAATCACATAGTTGTGCATTTACCTCTTCAGTCATTATTAGAGTATTTTCATTGTTTTCATTGTTTCATTGCTATTTCTGGCTATTCCTGCTTAATTATTTATTTGTTTATTAAGCAATTTTATTGCTGGTTTACAGATGGATTGGCATAGTGTCCTGATACTTGTGTGGAGTGCTCTGCTGTAGTGTTACATCCCATGTGTAAATGAACCTGGAAGACGGTGGCGAGGGGAACTCTCTTTATGGACACCACTTTAATTAATCAATATTATTGTTCCATTTGTCTGGAAGGAGATGACTAGAAGTGGAGATCTACTCTGGTTAATGGAAAGTGGACAATAGTTTGGTCAGCTTGTCAGGACTTGGAAGGGACAAGCCTGGAGGTTTGATAAAAAGGTGGTCTGGGGAAAAGGAAGATACATGGACTTCGAGAATGGCCCCAGAGTGTGAGCAAATGTACATGCCTTGTGAATGTTCCCCCACACGTGCCCACCACAGAGGAGGCTTTTGATAATGAGGTGGAGAAGATTCTTGCTTAGTGGCTTCGTGATCAAAGTGGCCGTGGTGACAGACATTGATATTGGTCATGGGCTCAGCACCAGGATGCCACCTCACCAAGGCTCATCTGTGTACTACTCCTGCCCAGTGTCCAGTTGACTGACAACTGAGCACACGCTAAGGTGCCATTCATCAGGGGAAAATGCCAGCTAAATGGTAGAAGCCGATTATATTGAGCCCTTTCCCTTATGCAGGGGACAGCATTTTTTTGAAATATCTGCAAAAGACACTTTTATTGCATGTATATATACCACCTGCCTTCCCCAAGTGTCATTGTTTTGCCAGCAATACTATCCATAGACTTACTAAAAGCCTTTTTCCTCGTTGTAGTATCCTCCAAAATAGAGTTTACTGATCCAATTTTTGAGAAATTCACTTGACTTTTTAGAGAACCTCGAGCATTTGAAATGGCAAGTCAATGGAGGGTTATTATGGTGACCAGCACAATTGATCCTGAGCATCAAGAGGAAAGAGAATCGCTGCTACAGAGTGGGGTCAGAAAAATGTATTTCTGTGACGCACAACATTTTTGGAGGTGCCTTCTAGTACTGCTAATGACAGGGGCAAATTTTAGTGGAAGATAACAGCAACCCCTTATGGACAGGATCATCAAGGGCTAAGATCCCTGTGGGGTGAAATCTTGGGTCATCCCATCAAATAAAGGAGCAAAATCAGCTGAGATGTTTGGGTGAGGTCAAGGGAATATGACATATGTAGTAATAGTAAGATGCAAAAAACATCCACTCTGGCCTGATGTCTCATTGCAGAGACGAGTCCTGTTATAGTGATGCTTATTTCACCTCTTACGTATTTTATGCATTTTTTTCGTGTACTTGTTTCATGGTACCAATTGTTCCCATATCTTCCCAATGCCATGTTCAGTGCCTTCCTGCAGGTAGCTTCAAATTGGCTGTGCTGGGAGTATTCACATGATAGAACTCTACAAATGCTATTAATCAGGAATCATCCCCACCCTTTCCTGAGACTCCAGCACACCACTAGGTCCAAGCACCTTTTTGAAATAGCCAGAGCAATCGAGAGGGCCTGTATGCCTCTGGAGTCAATTCTTACAGAAGAAACTTTCTCATACTTGAATCAGGATAGGACAGTTTGTTCCCAGAACCCATGAGGCAGTCAGGAGCTTCCTGACTCTCTCTTCCTCTTGAGGCCCACCTCCCTTAGCAGGGCAGTTCTGTGGGGATCTGGGACTTATTCCCAGAAACACAGATTACATTCCATTCTCACAGCTCTAATTTATAGTTTAATGCCCCTTGTTTTCTGTGTTCAACAATTCAGAGAGGTTTTGTTATCTGAAAATGAACCCTGACTACTGTTGCTTTGTAGTATGTTTTGAAGTCAGGTAATGTGATTCCTCCAATTTCATTTTTATTTTTCAATATATCTTTTGGCTATTCGGGGCCTCTTTCCTTTCCAAATAAATTTCTTAGCTACTTTTTCTAGTTCCTTAAAGAATGCTGTGTGGATTTTTATTGGTATTGCATTGAATGTGCAGATCAGTTTTGGTAGGATGGATATCTTAATAATATTTAGTCTTCCTATACATGAACAGGGAATATTCTTCCATTTATTTAGGTCTTGTTTGATTTCCTTGAACAGTCTTGTGTAGTACTCTGTGTATAAGATTTTTACATTTTTAGTTAAATTAATTCCTAGGTATTTGAAATTTTTATTGACTATTGTAAATGGTATTTGTTCCTTGATTTCCTCCTGAGCTTGCTCATTATTGGTATACAAAAATACTACAGATTTTTGCACATTCATCTTATAACCTGCGAATTTACTAAACTCATTTATGAGTTCTAGAAGCTTTGTTGTAGACCTCTCAGTGTTTTCTATGTATAGGATCATGTCATCTGCAAATAATGAAATTTTGACTTCTTCCTTTCCAATTTGAATGCCTTTTATATCTGGCTCTTGCCTCAGTGCTTGAGCAAGTACTTTTAATACAATGTTAAATAGAAGAGGTCATAGTGGGCATCCTTGTCTTGTTCCTGATCTTAGAGGGAAAGATTTTAGGATTTCACCATTGGAAATGATGTTGCCTGTGATTTATTCATATATACTCTTTACCATTTCAGAAAATTTCCTTGTATTCCAGTCTTTTGCAGTGTTCTTATCAAGAAAGGGTGCTGTATTTTGTCAAATGCTGTTTCTGCATCGATAGATATAATCATGTGAATTTTTCCTTCAATCTGTTTATATGGTGTAACACATTGATTGATTTTCCTATGTTGAAACATCTTTGCATACCTGGAATGAATCCCACTTGGTCGTGGTGTATAATTCATTTAATGTGTTCTTGAATATGGTTAGCAAGTATTTTGTTGAGGATTTTTGTGTCTAAGTTCATTAGAGAAAGTGGTCCGTAATTTTCCTTTCTTGTGGTGTCTTTGTTTGGCTTTGGTACTATCGTAAAGTTGGCATCATAGAATCAGTTAGGTAATGTTCCTTCTGTTTCGATATTTTGGAAGAGTTTAAGCAGGATTGATATTAGTTCTTTCTGGAATGTTTTGTAGAATTCACCTGTGAAGCCATCTGGCCCTGGGCTCTTCTTAGTTGGGAGGTTTTTAATGACTGATTCTATCACTTTACTTGTGATTGTTTTGTTGAGATTGTAAATTTCTTCTTTCATCAATATAGGTTGCTTACGTATTTCTAGGAATTTGTCCATTTCCTCTGAATTATCATTTTTGATGGAATATAGTTTTTCAAAATATACTCTTATGATAGTCTTTATTTCTGTGGGGTCAGTCGTGATAGCTACTTTCTCATTTCGTTTTTTGTGTATTTGCATCTTCTCTCTTTTTTTCTTTGTTAGTCTAGCTAAGGGTTTGTCAATTTTATTGATCTTCTCAAAGAAACACCTCTTGGTTTTGTTTTTCTTTTCAAGTGCTTTCTTATTTTCTATTTCATTTAGTTTTCCTCTGATCTTTATGCTATCTTTCTTTCTTCTTCCTGTGGGTTTCTTTTGTTGTTTTTTTAATAATCCCTCCAAATGTGCAGTTAGGTCTTCACTTTTTGCTCTTTCTTCTTTTTTGATGTATGAATTTATGGCTATAAATTTCCCTCTCAATTCTGCTTTTGCTGCGTCCCTTAAGTTTTGGTATGTCGTGTTATCATTTTCATTAGTTTTGAGGTAGTTATTAATTTCTCTTGAGATTTCCTCTTTATCCCACTATTTTTTTAAGAGTGTGTTGTTTAATTTCCATATCTTGGTGTGAAATTGGGGTGTCTAGCCCTTGCAGATTTCCAGCTTCCCTCCACTGTGGTCAGAGATAATGTTTTGTATGACTTCAAACTTCCTGAATTTATTGAGCCTTTCTTTGTGGCCTAGCATATGGACTATCTTGGATAATGATGCATATGCACTTGAGAAAAATGTATACCCTGCTGTATTTGCATGTAATGATCTGTATATGTCTATTAGGTCCATCTCCTCTAATATACCGCTCAATGTTTTTGTTTCTTTATTGATTCTCCTTTGAGATGTTCTGTCCAAAGTTGATAGTCATGTATTAAAGTCTCCCACTGTAATTATAGAGGCATCTATTCTTTCAATTAGTTTTTCCACTGTTTGCCTCATGTATTTGGAGATAGCCTTGTTAGGAGCATAAATATTTATGATTGTTCATTCTTCTTGAATGATTATCCCTTTCACTAATATGTAGTATCCATCTTTGTCTCTCACAATTGTTTTGCTTTTAAAGTCTATTTTGTCGGATATTAATATAGCTACTCCTGCATTTTTTTGGTTATTCTTGGCTTATAAGATTGTTTTCCAGCCACTCATTTTCAACCTCCTTAAATCTCTGGGTCTAAGATTTGTTTCTTGTAGATAGCATGTAGATGGGTCATATTTCCTTATACGATCATCCAATCTGAATCTTTTGACAAGTGAGTTTAATCCATTGATATTCAGTGTTATTACTTTCTAGGAATTATTGATTTTAGCCATATTTTATTTGGGCTTGTGTTTGTCATTTTTTGGTTGTTTTTTTTTTTTCCTTCTCTTTTTGTCTTTTTTGTTGCTCTTACACTCTTCTCCAACTCTGCCTCTCCTGTTTTTCTTTTCTTCCTGCAGAACTCCCTTTACTATTTCTAGAAGGGCAGGGTTCTTGTTGACATATTCTTTTAATTTCTGTTTATCTGTAAATATTTTGAACTCTCCATCACTTTTTAATGCTACCTTAGCTAGGTAGAGTATTCTTGGTTGGAAATTTTTTTTCTTTTAGTACCTTGACTATATCATACCACTGCCTTCTTGCCTCCATAGTTTCAGGTAAGAAATCAGAATTTAATCTTATGGAGCCTCCCTTGTATGTGATTGTTCTCTTTTCTCTTGCTGCTTTTAGAATTTTCTTTTTCTTGAGCATTGGATAATTTGACAATATATGTCTTGGGGTAGGCCTGTTTCGATTTATGGTGTTTGGGGTGTGTTGGCTTCCTGGACATGTACATCCATCTCCTTCAGTAGATTTGGAAAGCTTTCAGCCATTATTTCCTCCAACACCCCTGCTGTCCCCTTTCCTTTCTCTTCCCCTTCTGGGATGCCTATAATATGTATGTTTGTGCATTTTGCATTCTCATTCAGGTCCCTAAATCTCAGCTGGATTTTTTCTTTTTATTGATTAATTCTGCTATCTGTTTGATTTCAAATATACTGTCTTGCACATTGCTAATTCTCTCCTCTGCCTCTTCTAATCTGCTGCTATTTGCTGAGAATTTATTTTTGATTTCTTGAACTGTGGTGTTCATCACCATCATATCTGTTATCTTTTTGTGTATGTCTGCAATTTCTTCTGTATTATCTCTAAGTGTTTTCTTCATATTGTTAATCTCTTCCTTTACTTCATTAACTTGGTCTCTAATATATGTTTTGAGATTTTTTTAATTAAAATTATTTATTTTTACAAATTACATTAAAAAAATACGAGGTCCCAATCAACCCCACCGCCCCCACCCCCCACTCCCCCCACACCAACACTCTCTCCCATCATCGTGAGACATCCATTGCACCCAGTAAGTACATCTCTGAACATCACTGCACCCCGTAGTCAATGGTCCACATCATAGCCCACACTCTCCCCCGTTCCATCCAGTGGGCCCTGGGGGGATCTACAATGTCCTGTAATTGTCCGTGAAGCACCACCCAGGACAACTCCACGTCCCGAAAACGCCTCCACATCTCATCTCTTCCTCCCATTCCCCAAACCCAGCAGCCACCATGGCTACCCTTCACACACCCATTCCACATTTTCTCTGTGGACATTGGATTGGTTCTGTCCATTGCACATCTATGTCAAGTGGGGACTTAGATTCCACATGGATACTGGATGCACTCCTCCTGCTTTCAGTTGTAGACACTCTAGGCTCCATGGTGTGGTGGTTGACCTTCTTCTACTCCATGTTAGCTGAGTGGGGTCAGTCCAATAAATCAAAGTGTAGGAGCTGAAGTCTGTTGAGGCTCTGGGCCTGGGTGTCTTATTATCAGTCCAGAGATTCAAATCCCCTAAATATAGCTTAAACCCCAGCATCAACTACAATTCCAATAAAGTAGCATGCAAGTCTTGTGGGAAGAGATCCCCTCTGTGTCCAATTCCATCATGTAGAAACACCAGCTCCAAAGAAGGGCCATCTGCCATGGCAGTGAATCCCATCTGCCATGACCATAGAACCGGTGGGTCTCTTTATCCCTCAAAAGAACCAATACCTGGGGTTGTATCTACTTTATCTGTCTCTTAGACTCTGCTCAGTTGTGCATAAGGGCATTCCTTCTGACAACCTCCAGACTCTTTTTTAGAGACTCATAGTCTTATATTCTCCTTTCTCCTTTCCATTTCCCCCTTATATTAGGTCAAACAGCATTTTGAAGTCATGTTATTATATGTAGACAGGGATATTCTGCTGAACCGTATTGAACCTTTAATTCAAGGTCATTTTCTAGTTGCATCTTCAGCTGGTATGTGGTAGTGATCCCTCGGTGCCAGGGAGGCTCATCCCCGGGTGTCATGTCTTTAATTACTTGTCCAATGTTCTGCTCTTCTTCCTGGATTTAGTTTGTTCATTAGATTTGGCCATGTTTTCCTGGTTATTTGTTTGGTTTGTTGTTTTTTGTTGCTGTCTGGTCATCATTTTATCTTTACGGGTTTAATCAGTTCCTTAGATTCTTTGTCTAGTCTTGGAGATTAATTAGTTGTTGTTCTTGCATAAGTGTTTTGTCTTCTCTTTCTAACATTGTTCTTCTTACTCTATTTTCTTGTTGCTGGCTAAGTGCACTTTGAAGGAAAATATTAGGGCCAGGGAAACCAAATGAGTAAGAAAAGAAAATGTATAAGGTAGTACTGGTAATAACTGTTAACGGAGCAACAATGTGAGATCTAGGAGAATGGATATTAGACTCATGTAAGTTGTATAGAATTATAGCAGGAAGTAGGGTACCTATAATGAGACAGTCCACTGAATATGGGGAGGGATATAGTGTGAATTAAAAGGCCAGTGTTTTCATGAGAGAGGGAGAGAGAAAAGAAAGACAATCATATCAAGAGTGGATAAAAGACAAAAGAGAACAAAGGTATTGGAAATTAAAAATTCAGATAATTTGGGGGTCAAAGAAACGGAAGTAGAATGTAAGAGAAACAGTAGATGATGAAGGATAGAAATATGTAGGGGAAAGTGGATAGTGTAGGTGGACAAAATCAATATATACAGAAAAGACAAAATGGAAGATGAGGAAACAGTAAATGTGAAGTGCTCCCTGCAGCATCTATTGTATAAAGAAAAGAAAAGAAAAGAAAAGAAAAAGGAGAAGAGAAAAAGCTGGCAAAGAAAAGGCGGGGGACAAGCAAGAAAAAGAAAAAGCGAAAAAAAAACTAAATAAATGAAAAAAAAACTTGGGGAATAAAACAGGAGAAATGACCAGGAGACAGTGCAATATTAGCAACCACGCCAAAAAAAAATCCAACGTTTCAAGCTATGAATTCTCTTTGCAGTTAAATAATAGACTTAGGGATCTCAACTTCCCCATTTCTCCCTTCCTCAGTTCTCTCTCTCCCAGGGCATCAGGAAAGCTGTCTGAGAGGTCAAGTAGGAGATTCAAGTAGGTCCTTGTTGAACCAACTCAACACAGAAGATTTATCACTCTTTATTTCCAGCGCGAGAACACCTACACCTCACCAGAAATCCCAAATATGCTATTGGAAGTTTGGATAGCACCTCCTACAATGCCTCCCCCTTAGTTGTGCTAGGGGAGGGTAATTGATTTTTTGACTCCATGATCTCACAGACCAAGTTTCCTATCCCAGGACGTTTAGGTAAATCAGGCTTCCTCAGCAGATTTACCTCTCCTTTCTTCCCAGACTCTCCCCAAGTCAGCTGGTATACTCCTCCAAGCTCAAGGAGAAAAAAACAAAAAAACGAAAAAATGCAGAGGGCTAGGGTAATCAAGGACCTCAGATGAACTTCAGTGTGTGGTGGATTCAGGAAGTCCATGATATTGCAGATTCAAGGTTTGTGAGTCTCTGGAGTATAGGCTACCAGCGTTTAGGGGATACAAACCTGGGAACCACGCATCCAGTTAACACGGGCCTGGGAACACCGCAGTACAATAAAGATTTCAGGGATCCCTGCAGCTGGGCCTCCAGCCCTAGGGTGAGGGGTTCCACCTACAACTTCTGTCCTCTGTGTAAGAAACACAAAACTCTACCTCTTACAAGGATCTCTTCTGTCACTGTCTCACCAAATCGACATCCAGACACCCCCTTCCCTGCAAGCCCCTGAAACGGCCCCTCAGGGTTTGGGAACACATCAGCACAACAAAGTTTTCAGAAATAGCTGGAGCTGGGCCAGCAGCCCTACTGGGAAGGGTCCCACCCACAACTTCTGACCTCCATGTAAGAGACCCAAAATTCTACCGCTTGCAAGAATCTCTTCTGTCACTGTCTCACCAAATCGACATCCAGACAACTCCTTCCCTGCAAGCACCCGAAGCAGCCCAGTTGAGCAGGACTCTGACCCTACTCAGCTGCTTCTTTGCAGGAGAGATTATGAGGTGCACTCACTCAGACGCCATTTTGCCGCTTCTCTCAGGAGCGTATTCTAACGCACCTATATTTCCAGTGCTGAAGATAGAAAACGACATAGAGTAGACCTGCTTCAACAGAGATTACCTCATTATATGAATCAGTGACCTAATTTTTTAAAGATTTATTTATTTTATATTATTTCTTCCCCCCCTTCCCCACCCCAGTTGTCTGTTCTCTGTGTCTATTTGCTGCGTGCTCTTCTTTATCCGCTTCTGTTGTTGTCAGTGGCATGGAAATCTGTGTTTCTTTTTGTTGCATCATCTTGTTGTGTCAGCTGTCCATGTGTGTGGTGCCATTCTTGGGCAGGCTGAACTTTCTTTTGTGCTGGGTGGCTCTCTTTATGGGGTGCACTCCTTGCACGTGGGGCTATCCTATGTGGGGACATCCCTGCGTGGCACGGCCCTCCTTGCGTGCATCAGCAGTGCGCATGGGCCAGCTCCACACCGGTCAAGGAGGCCCGGGGTTTGAACCGCGGACCTCCCATGCAGTAGACGGATGCCCTAACCACTGGGCCAAGTCTGCGTCCCATCAGTGAACTATTAATCTTTATTTATTGAGCAGTTACTCTGTTTGTACTATTTCAGGTTCCTACTTAGTGTGATTCAGCCTATCCCAAAAAGTTACACAAAGATTGGTGGTTTTATCTCAGATATTAAGGAATTTTGATTTAGACAGGTATAGAAATAGAAGTAGTATACCTACTGGAAGTAGGAATAGATGTTTGGGGAAATGACAAACTTCCTCATTAGGGTATTTTTGCTATTGCAGGGCTGAAAGTATCTTAAATATGTAGATTCTAATTTAGTGGCTTTAGGTAAATTTCAACTGAGTCAGCTATGAGAAGTGTGTGCATTCTGGTCACTTCTGAAGGTTTTTAGCATTCTTATCTGAAGTTTCAAGGCTATTAGAGTAACGGAGAAGGATTTTGGTGAAATTCTTATCTCAGTGTGTGTGAGTGGGAGAGATTAGGTCGGGCTAATCATGAACATAATCTAATCCAGTCACTGGGATCATTTTATACTAGCCTCTGACAAAAATGTCTAGTTATAAAAGTCATTTGGAGAATTTTAATAGTGGTAAATTAGCTACTGAGAATTTCAAAGAACAGTGGTAACTTCAGAAGCCCACATTACAGTAGGGTGAGCATGTAATAAGAAATAAAAGTTTAGCATATAACTCTTTTACTTCATTCTTCATCCATTTCCTCCTATCTTTCTGTCTTTGCCTTTCTATCTGCTGTGCTTTGTATACATTTCTCCCAATAGCTCATTTCTTTCTCTTCATCAATCTCACTGCTTTATTCATGTTCCTCAACCAGCCCCAGATCTTATTAGCACAGGAATGGCTACCATAAGGATATGGAACCAAAGTATGTATGTATTTTTATTTCCTGTATTTGTTTTATTTATCTCATTAATTTCTAGCCCCTTATTGCTCTTTGAAGTCCAACCTTCATCTGTATTCAATACATTAAAACATCATAAGCTTCCCTAAAACCAGCTTGAATTTCTCAAGGTTTTGTCTTTGCCGGTAGAACGTTATCTATTCAGTCACCCACACTGGACTCTTTGAGGGCATCTTTGACTATTTAACTCCATATATCCTCTCCATCAGCAAGTCTTCTTTAGATTTGAAAAAGACACAATACTTTCTGTTCCCTTTCATTCAATTTCTGCTACCATCAACTCACACCTTAACTCTGTAACAACCTTCTGGAAGGCTTTACTTGTACTTTATTATTCTTCCACTCCCTAGTAGCAAGATTTTAATTCTAAGTCATAACCACAGTTTACCTTCTGTACACTATATCCAGGTTACTGGGTGCTACTATGGACAATTATGTAGGATACCTCTACAGAGTCTTGGAATCCAACCTCATTTGCTTCTTTGACTCTACCTATTCCTTTTCTTCACTTTCCCTTCAACAATGACTTTAAACCTATGCCTCTCTCCACACTTTTCCCCTGCCCTACTTTCTGCCTCCTCACACTCATCAAAAAAGCTTCTTTCTTATTTCATCAAGAAATATTTAGCTATCAAATGTGGATTACAAAGTACCTTGCCTTCACTAAATCCTTTCTTTTTTTTATTATTTATTTATTTTTTTAAATTACATTATGAAAAATATGAGGTCCCATTCAACCCCACCGCCCCCGCCCCCCACTCCCCCCACAGCAACACTCTCTCCCATCAGCATGACACATCCATTGCACCTGGTAAGTTCATCTCTGAGCATCACTGCACCCCATAGTCAAAGGTCCACATCATAGCCCAGACTCTCTCACGTTCCATCCAGTGGGCCCTGGGGGGATCTATAATGTCCCGTAATTGTCCGTGAAGCACTATCCAGGACAACTCCACATCCCGAAAACGCCTCCACATCTCATCTCTTCCTCCCGTTCCCCACACACAGCAGCCACCATGGCTACCGTTCCCACACACATTCCACATTTTCTCTGTGGACATTGGATTGGTTGTGTCCATTGCACATCTATGTCAAGTGAGGGCTTAGATTCCATATGGGTACTGGATGCACTCCTCCCGCTTCCAGTTGTAGACACTCTAGGCTCCATGTTGTGGTGGTTGACCTTCTTCAACTCCATGTTAGCTGAGTGGAGTAAGTCCAATAAATCAAAGTGTAGGAGCTGAAGTCTGTTGAGGCTCTGGGCCTGGGTGTCATATTATCAGTCCAGAGATTCAAATCCCCTACATATATCTTAAACCCAGCACCGACCACAATTCCAATAAAGTAGCATGCAAGTCTTGTGAAAAGAGATCCCCTCTGAGTCCAATTCCATCACGCAGAAACACCAGCTCCAAAGAAGGGCTATCTGTCATGGCAGTGAACCCCTTCTGCCATGACCATAGAAGCCGTGGGTCTCTTTATCCCTCAAAAGAACCAATACCTGGGGTTGTATCTACCTTATCTGTCTCTTAGACTCTGTTCAGTTGTACATAGGGGTATTCCTTCTGACAACCTCCAGACTCTTTTTTAGAGATTCACAGCCTTATAATCTCATTTCTCCTTTCCATTTCCCCCTTACATTAGGTCAAACAGCTTCCTGAAGTCATGTCATTATATGTAGACAGGTATATTCTGCTGTTCCGCATTGAATCTTTAATTCAAGGTCATTTTCTAGTTGCTTCTTCAGCTGGTATATGGTAGTGATCCCTCGGTGCCAGGGAGGCTCATCCCCGGGTGTCATGTCCCACGCTGGGGGGAATGCATCACATCTACACGCTGAGTTTGGCTGTGAGAGTGGCCACATTTGAGTAACATGCAGGCTGTCAGGAGGAAACCCCCAGGCACAATGCTACTCTAGGCCTTGTTCTTATTGCAGGTGTATAGGCTCAAAAGTGTAACCATTAGTATCACGAGCCCACTGTTGGGCCCTCCTTCCTTCCTGGTTCTTGCCGTTGCACCTGGAGGATTGCTGCTGCTCTCCCAGGGCCCACAACAGTGACCCCCCGGCCAGGAGCCCAGTACCCCCCCAGCTGTTGTTTTTGTTTCCACTATGAGCATATATAGACATTACCATATACCCTGGGCATATGCCCTGTATAACTCCCTGTCAACCATATATATCCTTTCAATAACATCCCATATCAGTATTCCTCTGCTGCCATTGTTGAACCACTCTGTGATCCAAAACTTCCCGTAAAGTGAATCCCAACATAATGTCAGCTTCAGAAGAGTCTTAGATCACCGAAATTCATATATACAAAATACAGTATTTTCCCAGATCCACCATAAAACCTTTTCCCTTGCACAGCAATAATCTTTTTACTTATTCATATCATATTTCCTGAAACTGATGTACAGATTCCAACACTATAGTTTTCAAACAAGGTGACATTTGTGCTTACTATGTGGTCCATATTTTAGGCTGTACAGTTTTTTAATTTTTTAGTTATCCTATGTTTTGTCTTATGGTTTTCATTATTAGTCTGTTGTCCCCTATATGTTTTTGGTGTAATATTAGCTGTTTTATAGTCATCCTCGTGTACTCTCACATAACTCCTCTTTTTCCCCCTTATTTACCTTTGTTCCATCCATTCCACATCCATTTTCCCCTCCCCTTAGGGCCCACAATGCCTGCCAATCTAATACCCTGGGAGCCGTCCTTTCTCACGAGAGATACAGTTCTCTCTATTCAACGGCATTAGTCTTCCCCAGGATATGGGTCCACCCCACCCAATGGTAGAACCCACCTTGGCAAAATGAGCCTTCAGCTATTCCCTCCGGAGTTCGTCATGCATCAGACCATACCCCCTGAGCGTCCTAACCAGGTAACCCTCCTACTTATACTTTGATATGTTTTACTCAAAATTTAGTTCTCAACGAACTTCTGACACTCTCCCATATTCGTATGTTGCCCCCCCCCACCTATTTCTTGGACAATATTACCCCTCTTCCCATCCCCAGCCCCCCTCAAACCCAGAAAACCCCACCCAAAGGTAACCCCTTACCCCATTTTGTCCCTTTTTTGTGCTCATACTTACCGCCAGCTCATCACAGATTCCACCCCTGCAGACATTAACACACATCCTTCCTCCACCCCCCGATTTCCTGTAAGCCACTTTTCCAGACTCTAGCTCTCTGAGGCAGTTAACTTATTTCATATCATTGAGGTCATATAGTATTTGTCCTTCAATGCCTGAGTTGCTTCACTCAACATAAGATTCTCAAGGTTCATCCATGTTATCACGTGCGATTGTAGTGTATTGGTTCTTACAGCTGAGTAGTATTCCATTGTGCGTATATACCACATTTTATTGATCCACTCATCTGTTGATGGGCATTTGGATTGATTCCAACATTTGGCGATAGTGAACAATGATGCTATGAACATTGGTGTACATATATCGGTTTGTGTCCTTGTTTTCAGATCTGATGGGTATATACCCAGCAGTGGTATTGCTGGGTCATATGGCAAATCTATGGATAATTTTTTGAGAAACCGCGAAACTGTCCTCCAGAATGGTTGGATCCTTCTGCATTCCCACCAGCAATGGATGAGTGTTCCCCTTCCTTCACATCCTCTCCAGCACTTGTATTCTACTGTTTTTTTCATGGCTGCCAATCTTATGGGAGTAAGATGGTATCTCATTGTAGTTTTGATTTGCATTTCCCTGATTGCTAGAGATTTGGAGCATTTTTTCATGTGCTTCCTAGCCATTTGTATTTCTTCTTTGGAGAAGTGTCTGTTTAAGTCTTTTTCCCATTTTTTAAATGGGTTGTTTATCTTTTTGTTTTCAAGATATATGAGTTCTTTATATATGCAAGTTATAAGTCTCTTATCAGATATATGGTTGCCAAATATTTTCTCCCATTGTGTGGGTTCCCTTTTTACTTTCTTGACAAACTCCTTTCAGGTGCAGAAGGCTTTAATTTTGAGGTAGTCCCATTTATCTATTTGTTCTTTTGCTGCTCGTGCTTTTGGTGTGATATTCATGAAGCCATTTCCTATTACAAGGTCCTGTAGATGTTTCCCTACACTGCTTTCTAAGGTCTTTATGGTCTTGGCTCTTATATTTAGGTCTTTGATCCATCTTGAGTTGATCTTTGTATAAGGTGTGAGATGGTAATCCTCTTTCATTCTTCTACATATGGCTATCCAGTTCTCCAGGCACCATTTGTTGAATAGGCCATTCTCTCCCAGTTGAGAGGGTTTGGTGGCTTTATTGAATATTATATGGCTATATACATGAGGTTCTATATCTGAACTTTCAATTTGATTCCATTGGTCTGTGTGTCTCTCCTTATGCCAGTACCATGCTGTTTTCACTACTGTAGCGTTGTAGTATGTTTTGAAGTCAGGAAGTGTGATTCTTCCTATTTCGTTTTTCTTTTTCAATATGTCTCTGGCTATTCGGGGCCTCTTTCTATTCCAAATAAATTTCATAGTTAGTTTTTCTAGTTCCTTAAAGAGGGCTGTGTTGATTTTTATTGGGATTGCATTGAATGTGTAGATCAGTTTTGGTAGGATAGACATCTTAATAATATTCAGTCTTCCTATCCATGAACAGGGAATATTCTTCCATTTATTTAGGTCTTCTTTGATTTCCTTGAACAATCTTGTATAGTTCTCGATGTATAAGTTTTTTACCTCTTTAGTTAAATTTATTCCTAAGTATATGATTTTTTAATTTACCATTGTGAATGGTATTTGTTTCTTGATTTCCTCCTGATCTTTCTCATTATTGGTGTATAGAAATGCTACTGATTTTTGCGCATTGATCTTATAACCTGCGACTTTACTAAACTCATTTATGAGTTCTAGGAGCTTTGTTGTAGATCTCTCAGGGTTTTCTATATATAGGATCATGTCATCTGCAAATAATGAAATTTTGACTTCTGCCCTTCCAATTTGAATGCCTTTTATATCTGGTTCTTGTCTCAGTGCTCAAGCAAGTACTTCCAAGACAATGTTAAATAGGAGTGGAGACAATGGGCATCCTTTTCTTGTTCCTGAGTTTAGAGGGAAGGATTTCAGGATTTCGCCATTATAAACAATGTTGGCTTTTGGTTTTTCATATATACTCTTTATCATGTTCATAAAGTTTCCTTGTTTTCCGATCTTTTGGAGTGTTTTTATCAGGAAGGGGTGCTGTATTTTGTCAAATGCCTTTTCTGCATCTATAAATATAATCCTGTGGTTTTTTTCTCTCAATCTGTTTATATGGTGTATTACATTGATTGATTTTCTTATGTTGAACCATCCTTGCATACCTGGAATAAATCCCACTTGGTCATGGTGTATAATTTGTTTAATGTGTTGTTGCATACGATTAGCAAGTATTTTGTTAAGTATTTTTGCGTCTAGGTTCATTAGAGAAATTGGTCTGTAATTTTCCTTTCTTGTGGTGTCTTTGTTTGGCTTTGGTACTAGGGTAATGTTGGCATCATAGAAGGAATTAGGCAGTGTTCCTTCTGTTTCGATTTTTTGGAATAGTTTAAACAGGATTGGTGTTAGTTCTTTCCGGAATGTTTTGTAGAATTCACCTGTGAAGCCATCTGGCCCTGGGTTCTTCTTAGTTGGGAGATTTTTAATGACTGATTCTATCTCTTTGCTTGTGATTGGTTTGTTAAGATCATCAATTTCTTCTTTCTTCAGTATGGGCTGCTTATGTGTTTCTAGGAATTTGTCCATTTCCTCTAAATTGTCATTTTTGTTGGAATATAGTTTTTCAAAGTATCCTCTTATGATAGTCTTTATTTCTGTGGGGTCAGTGGTGATATCACCTTTCTCATTTCTTATTTTGTGTATTTGCATCTTTTCTCTTTTTTTCTTTGTTAGTCTCGCTAAAGGTTTGTCAATTTTGTTGATCTTCTCAAAAAACCAGCTCTTGGTCTTGTTTATTTTTTCAAGTGCTTTCTTATTTTCTATTTCATTTAGTTCTGCTCTTATCTTTGTTATTTCCTTCCTTCTTCTTCCTTTTGGGTTACTTTGTTGTTGTTTTTCTAATTCCGTCAAAAGTGCAGTTAGTTCTCCAATTTTTGCTCTTTCTTCTTTTTTGATATATGAATTTATGGCTATAAATTTCCCTCTCAGTACCGCTTTTGCTGCATCCCATAAATTTTGGTATGTTGTGTTATCATTATCATTTGTTTCAAGGTAGTCATTGATTTCTTTTGAGATTTCCTCTTTGACCCACTGTTTTTCTAAGAGTGTGCTGATTAATTTCCAAATTGTCGTGTGGAGTCTGGGTCTCTGTCCCTTGCAAATTTCCAGCTTCACTCCACTGTGGTCAGAGATATTGTTTTGTATGATTTCGATCTTTCTGAATTCATTAAGCCTTTCTTCGTGGCCTAGCATATGGTCAATCTTGGAGAATGTTCCATGTGCGCTTGAGAAAAATGTATATCCTGCTGTGTTTGGGTGTAATGATCCATATATGTCTATTAGATCCAGCTCTTCTAATATACTGTTCAAATGTTTTGTTTCTTTAGTGATTCTCTTTTGAGATGTTCTGTCCAGAGTTGATAGTGGTGTATTAAAATCCCCCAGTATAATTGTAGATGCATCTATTCTTTCACTTCGTTTTTCCAGCGTTTGCCTCACATATTTAGAGGCGCCCTTGTTAGGAGCATAAATATTTATGATCGCTCGATCTTCTTGACAGATTGTCCCTTTCACTAAAATATAGTATCCTTCTTTGTCTCTCACAATTGTTTCGCATTTAAAGTCTATTTTGTCTGATATTAATATAGCTACTCCTGCCTTTTTTTGGTTGTTGTTTGCTTGTATGATTGTTTTCCAGCCATTCACTTTCAACCTCCATGAGTCTCTGGGTATAAGATGTTTCTCTTGTAGACAGCATATAGATGGGTCATATTTCCTTATCCAGTGTCCCAGTCTGAATCTTTTGATAGGTGAGTTTAGTCCGTTGACATTTAGTGTTATTACGTTTAGAGAGTTATTTGTGGTAGCCATATTTTGGATGGATTTGTGTTTGTTATATTTTGTTTGTATTATTTTATTTTCCCCTTCTATTTTTGTCTTTCTTGTTGCTTTTACACTCTCCTCCATCTCTGACTAACCTGTTTTTTCCTTTCTTCCTGCAGAACTCCCTTAAGAATTTCTTGAAGGGGAGGTTTCTTGTTGATATACTCTTTCAGTTTCTGTTTATCTGTGAATATTTTGAACTCTCCATCATTTTTCAATGCTAGTTTAGCTGGATAGAGTATTCTTGGTTGGAAATTTTTTTCCTTTAGTACCTTGACTATATCATACCACTGCCTTCTTGCCTCCATCGTTTCAGATGAGAAATCAGCACTTAATCTTAAGGAGTTTCCCTTGTAAGTGATGGTTTTCTTTTCTCTTGCTGCTTTTAGAATTTTTTCTTTGTCTTGAGCATTGGATAATTTGACAAGTATATGTCTTGGGGTGGGCCTGTTGGGGTTTATGACCAGTGGAGTGCGCTGTGCTTCTTGGATATGTACATCTGTCTCCTTCAGTAGATTTGGCAAGTTTTCATTCATTATTTCCTGCAACCGTCCTTCTGACCCCTTTCCCTTCTCTTCTCCTTCTGGAATGCCTATAATACGTATGTTTGAGCGTTTTGCGTTATCATTCAGGTCCGTAAGTCCTATCTGGATTTTTTCTACCTTTTCATTGACCACTTCTACTATCTGTTTGATTTCCAATGCACTGTCTTCCACATCACTAATTCTCTGCTCTGCCTCTTCTAGTCTGCTGATATTTGCTGCAAGTGTATTTTTGATTTCTTGAATTGTGGTGTTCATTTCCATCATAACTGTTATTTTTTTGTGCATGTCTGCAATTTCCCCTCCAAGTGTTGTCTTCATGCTGTTAACCTCTTTCATTACTTCATCAAATTTGTTGGTGATAAATCATCTGAGATCTTTCATTGCTTGTGCGAAGTCCTGTTCCCCTTCCTGATTGGATTCAGCCATGTTTTCCTGATTACTGGTTTGGTTTGTAGATTTTTGTTCCTGTCTTGTCAACATTTTTTCTTGATGGGTTTAATCAGTTCCTTAGCTTCTTTGTCTAGTCTTGGAGATTAATTAGCTGTTGTTTTTGTGTAAGTGTTATATCTTCTCTTTGTCACTTTGTTCTTCTTATTCCAATTTCTTATTGCTAGTTAAGCTCACTTTAAAGGAAAGTATTAGTGCTGGGGAAAGGCAATTGTGTAAGGGAGGAAAAAGTGTGAAGTAGTATTGGTGATATATGTTAACAAAGCAACAATATGAGTTCTGGGAGGATGGAGGTTAGATCATGTAAATTGTGTAGAGTTATAGTAGTAGGAAAGTACCTATAATGAGGTAGACGACTGAATATGGGAGGAATGTGGTACGTACTAAGAGGCTATTGTTTCCGTGAGAGAGGGAAAGAGAAAAGAAAGGTAATAGTTTCAGGGACGAATACCAGATGGAAAACTAAACAAAGGTATTAGAAATTAAGAGTTAGATATTTTGCGGATCAAAGAAAGGGAGATGGAATATAGGAGAGATAGCAGATGGTGGAGGATATCAAGTTGTAGGGGAAAGGGGATAGTGTAGATAGGCTAAATCTATTCACAGAAAAATGAGGCAGTGGAGGGTGAGGAAACCCAGCAAATGTGAGGTATTTCCTGTAGGACCTATTGTATTGTTAAGATAAAATAGTATAAGAAGAATATTAGGGACAGGAAAGAGAGGATTAAAAAACAACAAAACAACAACAAAAATAAAATAAAATAAAAAATAAAAAAAACCAAAAAAACCCAAAAAAAAACAAAAAACAAAGAACAGAAACCCCGCCGCCAGGCTCGGCTGGGCTCGGCTGGGCTCGGCTGAGCTCCGGTCGCCTGCCCTCCGCGGCTCGGCTGGGCTTGCCTGGGCTTGGCTAGGCTCGGCTGGGCTCGGGTCCCCCCCCCCCCGTCGTGGCTCGGCTGGGCTCGGCTTTCCCACCCGCCACCCGCCTCGGCGCAGCGCGGCTCGGCTCTCCTGCCCGGCGCGGCGCGGCTGGGCTCGGCCGAGCTCGTCTGGGCTCGGCTCCCTCGCCCGCCGCGGCTCGGCTGGGCTCGGCTGGGCTCGGCTGGGCCCGGCAGGGCTCAGCTTCCCTGCCCGCCACCCTCCGCGGCGCAGCGCAACTCGGCTCTCCCGCTCGCCGCCCTCCGCGGCGCGGCTGGGCTCGACTGAGCTCGGCTGGGCTCGGCCCCTTCACCCTCCATGGCTCAGCTGGGCTCGGCCGGGCTCGGCTTCCCCGCCCGCCGCCCGCCGCGGCGTGGCTAGGCTCGGGTGGGCTCGGCTCCCTTGCCCGCCGCCTGCCGCGGCACAGCGCGGCTCGGCTCTCCCGCCAGCTGCCCACCGCGGCCCAGCTAGGCTGGGCTCGGCTCCCTTGCCTGCCGCCCGCCTCGGTGCAGCGCGGCTCGGCTCTCCCGCCCGCCGCCCACCGCGGCGTGCCTCCGATCCCCCACCCGCTGCCCACCGCGGCCCAGCTAGGCTACCCTGGCCGCCGCCCGCCGGGGCTCGGTGCGGTGCTAGCTGCCTCGGCTCTGCCTAC
Source organism: Dasypus novemcinctus (assembly GCF_030445035.2). Classification (NCBI taxonomy): domain Eukaryota; kingdom Metazoa; phylum Chordata; class Mammalia; order Cingulata; family Dasypodidae; genus Dasypus; species Dasypus novemcinctus. The sequence continues at coordinate 178,082,523 of NC_080704.1, forward strand.
CCAAGGAGGGAATCCTCCACACGTAGCTGGGATCTCCGTGTATATTTCACGGATGGATCCTCTCTGTTACCTTCCCTCCAAATCGATGTCTAAACACCTTGGGACCAGGAAAAATCCCGAAACAGCCCGGTCCCAAGGAGTCTCCGATGCCTCCCAGCCGATTCCCTCCAGGAGCTAGTAACCGGGAAGTTCACTCAGCCGCCATCTTGCCTGTCATCACTAAATCCTTTCTTAATCTTGAGTTCTCCTTTAAGTACTATAGTCTCCCCTTTGCTTCTCAGTCAAGATTTTTTGCAAGCATAGTCTCTATTTATTGTCTTACTTTTTATTCACTAATCCTCAACTCACTGCCATTTGTTGGCATACATAATCCAGCCCTCCATACCCCCACTATACCACTCCACTGAAACTGCTCCTCACAAGATCATAGTGACCTCTTAATTTCCAAATCAATAAACACCATTCATTCCTTGTACTATTGATCTCTCTTGCATTTACCTACATTCACCAAGCATTCCTCTTTAAAACGCCCTATTTCCTTAGCTCCTTTGACAGTACATTCTCTTAATCCTTATAACACTGTTTCCTTTGTTAACTTCACGGTCTTTTTATTGGCTCTTCCTCTTCCATCATCTTCGTTTAAAGGGTGGCTCTCTCCAGTGTTTTATCATTATATTGCTATTCCTGTGCCCATCCATACATTGCACTCAGAAAATCTCATCTGCCCTGATTGTTTTAACTACACCCATGAATTTACATCTCCAGAATATCTCTGACTTCTTTTCTACCTTGCAAATGCCCATATGTAACTGCCTACTGGACATCTTTACATGGAAGTCCCACAGATACCTCAGACTGTGCCCAAAATAAAACTCACTATTGTTTACTCCTCTACATCTTAAAGCAACACTTTTCTGAAGTTCTAATTTCAGTTAATGGGACTATCACCTCACCAGTTTCCAAATTAGTTTTCTTGGACTTTGTATTTTAGACTCCTTTAGATTCCTTCCTCTCTCTTATCTCTCACATTCAATGAGTCACCAAGTTTTTCCAGTTTTAAAGCTAATTATTTCTTCAATCTCTCTACATCTATCTATCTTTATTATGACTTTTTTAGTACATGTCCTTCATTATCTCTTGCCTTGTCAATTACAGTTGCCTCATAACTGTGGTCTCTTTGTTTCCAGGCTTACTCCTCTTAGATTCATCCTCCTTATTGCAGCTAGAGGAGAGATGTATCTAAAACACACAATTGACTATGTCACTTATTGCTTAAAACATTTCAAGATTTCCCAACCCACTGAATAAAGTCTAAGACCCTTAGAATAAAATAAAAGCCTCTCTTTTTTTTCTTTCTTTATTTTTTTAATATTACATTAAAAAAATATGAGGCCCCCATATACCCCCATCTCCCTCACCCCACTCCTCCCCCTATAGCAACAATCTCCTCCGTCATCATGAGACATTCATTGCATTTGGTGAATACTTCTCTGAGCACCGCTGCACCTCATGGTCAATGGTCCTTATCATAGCACACACTCTACCACGTTCCACCAAGTGGGCCATGGGAGGACATACAATGTCCGGTAACTGTCCATACAGCATCACCCAGGACAACTCCAAGACCCGAAAATGCCTCCACATCTCATCTCTACCTCCCATTGACTACCCCCAGCATCCACCATGGCTGCTTTCTCCACACCAATGTCACATTTTCTTCAATTACTTATCACAATAGTTCGTGAATAGATTATCAGTAAGTCCACTGTAATCTATACTCTATTCCTCCAACCTGTGGACCTTGGAAAGTTTGTGTCCACTCCTCATCTGTGACAAGAGGGGACTTAGATTCCACACGGATGCTGGATGCAATCCTCCTGCTTTCATTTGTAGGCACTCTTGGCTCCATAGTGTGGTGGTTGACTTTCTTCAACTCCATGTTAGCTGAGTGGAGTAAATCCAATAAACCAGAGTGTAGGAGCTGAAGTCTGTTGAGGCCCTGAACCTCACATGGCTATCACATGGTCAGTCCAGAGACTCAGGTACCCTGGGTATATACTAAACCCCAGCACCAAAATACAGTTCCGGTAACTGTAACAGGAGAGGCTTGTGAACAAAGATCACATCTGAGTCCAGCTCCATCACACGGAAACATACACTCCAAACTAGGGCCAACTGACATGGCACTGAACTTCTTCTGCCATGGTCATAGACCCTGCAGGTGGCTGTAGCCCTCAGAAGAACCAATACCTGGGGTTGTATATACTTTATCTGTCTCTGAGACTCTGCTGACATGCACATAAGGGCAACCTCTCTGATAAACTCCCGGCTCTTTTTGGCGACTCATAGTCATATAAACTCATTTGTCCTTTCCTTTCCCCCCTTGAATCAGGCTAAAAAGCATTTTTAACTCCTGGTATTATGTGTAGATTGAGATATTCTGCTGGTCCAAGATGACCACTTTTATTCAAGGTCATTTCCTAGTTACATCATCAGGTGGTAATTGTTAGTAATCCCTCAGCGCCAGGGAGGCTCATCCCCGGGAGTCATATGCCATGCTGGGGAGATGGCAACACATTTACATGCTGAGTTTGGCTTCGAAACTGACCACATTTGCGCAACACGGAGGCTCTCAGGAGGTAACACTTAGGCACCCTACAGCTCTAGAAAAACTCTGCTTTAATCTTACTCCTTTTGCCTTTCCCATCTGTCCCCTTCTAGTCTACTTTCTAACAATTCAAAATTGTAAGAAGTTGCATAAACACTTCTGTGTAGACTTCTCTAGGTTCCCATATTGACCTAAGTTCCTCTGCTTGTTTGTGATGCATAATTCTCTTACCTTTTACCAAATGAGACTGAAATCCTCTTTTCATATATCTTTTTCCAACTCTGGACTTATGAGAAACCTAACTGTTTTATTCACTTTGTATCCCTAGCATCTAGAATGATGTTTGGTGCCACTTAGGTGTGCAGTGTTCATTGCAGAGTATTTGACGTCAGCACTTCATGTTCATTTCTGACCCTGCCATACCTGATATTGTGTTCATCTCCTAGAATATTCTAATCTGCTTTCTGTACAACTCAAATCCTTTCTGTTCTCAAAGATCCATTACAAAATGTGATGAGCTCTCCTGAGCCCACAAGAGAGTATTTCTCACTAGTGAGCAGAATCCTCATTGTCCTTCAAAATCAGTATTTTTCTTTACCCAACAGAAGTCTCCTTTTTCGATAAATAACCTTTTCTTTACCAAGATCAGTAAACCTGGTAAAGATTCATTTAACATCCTTTAAATAATTAGGTTTCTGTCTGATTTGAAAGAAGATGACCTTGGTTGTCCCTACAGTCTCCTCACCATTTTATTGCTTTTTCCTTAAGGAGGGATCATTTTTACATTATGAAATTTATGAACTTGTTTCTTCTGAAAGTGGGAGAATGGTGAGGTTAAGAAAGTAAAAATTAATTTATCCTCTGTTTCAAATTCTCTCTCAGGATCAGAAGACAAGGCAACTGGTATATATGTTTTATTCTGTAGTTCTTGATTCTCTTAAGTGGTAACTACTAGTTTTGTTTTAAAATTTTTCTTTCAGGTTTTATTCTTTTTTTAAAAATTTATTTATTTCTCTACCCTTCTCCCTGCCCCCCATCCCGGTTTTCTGTTCTCTGTGTCCATTTGCTGTGTCCTCATTGTCTGCTTCTGTTGTCATCAGCGGCACGGGCATCTGTGTCTCTTTTTTGTTGCATCATCTGGTTGTTGTTGTGTCAGCTCTCCGTGTGGGCGGTGCCACTCCTAGACAGGCTGTACCCTCCCCCACGCTGTGCGGCTCTCCCCACGGGGCCCACTCCCTGCGTGCGGGGCTCCCCCACACGGGGTCACCCCTGTGTGTCATGGCACTGAACATGGGCCAGCTCCACACTGGTCAAGGAGGCCTGGGGTCTGAACCGCGGACCTCCCATGTGATAGACGGACACCCTAACCACTGGGCCAATTCCATCACCCTCAGCTTTTATCCTGAGAATGGGGCTTATTTAACCTCTCTCCTTTCTAAAACCACATCTTTCTGTGGAAATTACTTTTGTTAAACTATTGCATGACACTGATTTCAGGTAAGACAGTAAACATTTTTTTTATTTGTCTTCAATATTCAGTCTTTCGTTGGGTGAAAGGAGAACTATGTACAAAGAAGGAAGTGGTTGGTTGAGAAATAAGAGGCAACAGTTGGTTAGGTGTGTTAAATTTGAGGTGTTTGCTGGACATCCATGTAGCAGCATGAAGCAGGCAGAGAGCTTCTTAGGAAAGAGTTCGTGGCTAGAGAGGTAAATTGATATAGTGGAAAGAATGCTAAGCTTTAAATTTAAGCAATAAAGGCTCTGGAAGTATAACTATTGTCAATTTGCTCGACAACTTTTACCAAATCATTGAAATCTTCAGGCCATTTCTGTAAATTGGGAAAGTTTGAGTAGATGATGTCTAATACATTCCTGTACAATTCTAAAATTATGTAATTCTAAGTGTATCCATACTGAATTTCTTAACTTGAAATCTGTTTTTTTCAGCATTTAGGATGAAAACCTACATTTGCCATATTTGCAGTATCACCTATACATCTTCAGAAATGTTCCAATTCCATAAGCAAGGAAAGGTACATCAAATTAAGAAAGTAATTTTGCTAGAGGCTTCAGCTACACCAAATACAAGGGAGTCTGTCAATGCTTATGCATGTATTTTACAAACTTTAGGCACTCATTTTCCTATGAGTTGATCCTGGATATGGTTATTGACAAAATGTAACAGAATACATTTTTACATCCCCTAGGGAGCTCTCTAGACATATTAGTATGCTGAAAAGAGCTGGCCAACTGGTACTTATCCTGACCAGACACCTTTGTCTTTCTTTGCAAGGACTTTAAAGGGGTGCTCTAAGACTTACCAGACAAATTCAGAGAATCCCTGGAAGGTTGGTTTTGTTCTAGGGATTCAGTAGTCAGTTCCCCATTTTTCTAATCAAGTATAGTGGTTAAGAACAAAGATCTGGGTTGGAAGAGCAGATCCATCTTGCTACCAAGTCTGTAAAGTTAGAGAATTCTGTCTTAAGATTGATACATGAAGTGAAATATGTGTGAGTTGACTGGTCCAACACATAGAAGGAGCACTATAAATTTTTGGTCCACTTTATTTTGTTATTTTAAGGAGGGAAAGATTGAGTAGACAATTGGGAACTGGGTAAGTCAGGTAGTAAGGCAGAGGAGGATTTAACAATTTAATATTTGCTTTGTTGCATTTTAAATTAAAGCACAGTATTTGTGTTACATTATTTCATTCTAGTAAAAAGTATTTATAGAATTTGAGTTTGAATAATTAGGAACTAAATTATCTGACTCACCAATTTAAACTTTATTTACGCTTTTGAAACTTATCTCCAGGTTCTCAAATAAATAGTTATGTTACCAAGGACCTGACTAATCGAAACTTTAGAAATAATAATGTGACATTTTGATCAGACCATAGATCAGGGCATTAAATATTATTGATCCTTTCTCACACATCCCAACATGCCTTGTAATTTTAGGACTACTATTTTAGTACACATCCTTCTTTTAATCTCAGTGCCAAAATTTTTTTGGTAAAAATTGTGAAGTGCCTGAGAGATATTTGAGTATCCCTGATGATTCTTTTGGCATAAAAAGTAATGTTTTATAGTTTTTTATATTGTTGTAAGCTTTAAAAAATGGTCCTTTTTGAGGTTATTTTTTAAAAGCAAGGAAAATATCAAATAAAATAATCTAGTAACAAGATCTTTCTACTGTCATCTTTGCAGAGAATCCCTTGTTATTAAGACACAAGACTCTTTCCAAGATGAATGTGAAGATTATAATAAAATACAGAAAGATTGAAAATTAGAGCTAAATACTTGTTTCAGAAGGATGGACGAGAGCTTTTTGGAAACCCGTGGCTTTAGAGAAATATTTGATTTTGGACCCAGACATAGAACGTTTGAGCAGAGACTACCATTTGAGACTTTCCAGACCTACCCAGGATCATACAGTATTTCACAAGCAGTGGAATACCAGTTACCTCATTGTTTACCTGCTCATCCAAAGAGGATATATGACTCTTTCCAAGATGAGATGGAAGATTACATCAAAGTACAGAAAACCAGAGGACTAGAGCCAACGACTTGTTTCAGAATGAAACGACTCCATGGAGAAAACTCCATGGAAACCTATAGGTATAGAGAAGTAGTTGATTCCGGATCTAGAGATAGAATGTTGGAACAAAGATTCTCATTTGAGACTCCCCATACTTACCAAGCACCATATAACATTTCTCCAATGGAAAGCCAATTACCTCATTGGTTACCAGTCCATTCAAAGAGAACATGTGACTCTTTCCAAGATGAGCTAGAAGATTACATCAAAGTGCAGAGAGCTAGAGGACTACAGCCAAATACATGTTTCAGAAAGATGGGAAAAAGGTCTATGGAAACGCATGGTTACAGAGAAATGGAGGATTTCAGGCCCAGATATAAATTGTTTGAGCAAAGACTCCCATTTGAGACTTTCCAGACCTATCCAGGACCATACAGTGTTTCACAGGCAATGGAAAGCAATTTACCTCATTTCTTACCATCTCATGACAGCAAACAGAGACTACACTCTTTGAGCTACTGTCAACTCACCAGAGACTATTTCTCAGAAAAAACAGTACCCCTGAGCCTTAGTCAGCAAGAAAATAACTCTGAACTCTACAGTGTAGAATCTGAAGTACACAAGCATCTTTCCTCAGAAAACAATACCAGTTGCCATCAAGCAGGTCATAAACAGAGACATCAGAAGAGAAGACGACATCTGAAGGAAGGTGAAGAAACGCCAGAGAAGGAGCAGTCCAAGCATAAAAGAAAAAAGAGGTATGAGGGTAAGGATTTAGAAAAAGACAAAAGCATCCAACAAAGGAAAAGAGAGATGGATCAAGTCAAGATTGGTTCACAAATGTTGAAGCATCAAAAGAAGAAAAAAAGCCAGGATTTAGTCTCTGAGAAAGAAGAGCGTAAGCACCGAAAAGAGAAGAAGAAACCAGCAGTAGAAAAGACGGAAGAAGAAATGCTTTGGGATGAGTCCATTCTCGGATTTTGAAATTTTTAGTTCTGTTTACCTAAGGATGAATTGAAGCAATCAATTAAAAGTATCATTTTAGACAAATTCAAGAGTATGCAGCAAAGTAAAGGAGAGGTGTTACAGTCAATGTCAGTTCAGGAAAACTGAAGCACCGAAAGAAGAAACAGAAAAACCTAAATATAGCCTCTGAGAAAGAACTTAAGCACAGAAATGAGAGACAGAAACCTGTTGATGAAAAGACGGTAGAGGCAATGTTTAAGGATGAAAATATTCTTCAGTTTTGAGCTGTTTACCTTTGTTCCTTCAAGGTTGAATTGAAGAAATAGGTTGAGGGATTTGGTTTCAGGAAACTGATTTTATTTGAATTTCTTAGGTGGTCAGATACTTCTAACAAAAGCCAAGTCGAGTAAAAATACTCATGCCTCTTCCCTAACTTGGAAATTACTTTTCCTCATTTTCCAAAAGAAAAAGAAAAATTATACATTTCTTACATATAATGCAATTTCCCTTAATAAAAGTGTCTGTACCTGTATTCATCAAATTTCTGTGATAGCAAATTGTTTACACTTGGGAGATCATTTATTTTAAATGAAAGAATTCCCAGGAATTGTAGAATCCATTCCTGCTTTGGATTTGTATTAACCTTGGTGTTTTAATGTTTTTGTAGTATTTTTCTTTGTTTTTCCAGATTTACCCCAAGGAAAATGTGTGGAACAATTTAGACTGACTTCTTCCTTTGTTAAACCTAATTTTCACTGCATTCTTGTATTTTATATTTGTGAAAATGGCAAATGAAACTATAATAATAAGATATATAATTTTTTAAAAGCTCTCAAAAATACTAATACAAAATCAGTCTATGTTCTGAAATGTTTATATTAAAGTGTTTTAATTTCTATATATTGTTTTATGTAAATTATCATTTCCCTTTCAACTGATTTTATTTGGAGAGTTAGAGGAGAATTAATTAAGCAGTACATACTTAGGACCACTGGTGAGACAATAGTGTAAAATTGTAATTCGTACCTTTCACATCTTGCTTAGTAGAAGCTAATGTTCAGACTTGAGCCTAGTTTTATGTTAGGAAAAAATGACCTACTAATTAGTTGAAACTGAAGAAGGAATAATAATGGTAGAGGTCCATGAGGATGTATTACCTTTAAGTTGTTTTATCCTGACCATTTTTTTTTTACTCTGGGATTCCCATTTTATGGTAAGCACCCCTTATAGTCAAATATTTGAGTATCACTATGGTATAGTAGGAAGAGTAAATGGCCTGGAGATTCAAATCTCTGGGTTCTCTTCTCAGCCTTGTAATCAAGTTGCTGGGTGACCTTGTGGAAATAACCATTAGAATCTAACATAGAGTGACCAAAACAGGAAAAATAACCTATCATATTCCCTTGATGTATTAATCTTACTTTAAAAGTAAATAAACATAAATGGCCACATAAATGTGTTTAGGCAAGACATTTATTTATTTATTTTTGCTTTTTATTTTTGTCTTTATTTTTTTCAATATTACATTAAAAAAATATGAGGTCCCCATATACCACCCACACCCCTCACCCCACTCCTCCCCCCATATAGGGAAGGCATTTAATAGTTGTTTTTTTCCCCTGAAATTTAGATTAAATGGTAAATAAGTTCTAAAGCATAATGATTCATTTAATTTATACATGGTTAAATAACTAGTTCCGAAGAGAGTCAGATGGTCCCCAAATCAAATTTTCTTCCATAAGGATGTTGTTATGAGATTATTTTGTGTTGTAATACCACATACCCTCTTTTTAACACATCTGCTATACTGATGGAAGACTGGGAAAAAGAACCAGCATAGAGAAAGTTAGGTTGTCAATTATCAACAACAAAAATGGCAAATTCTGTCTCTACTTACTACTCCCCCAAAATGCACTTTTTTTCCCACAGAAAGTGCATGCCAAAGTCAACTGAAATTTTAGCATTTTAAGAACAGATAAATTGTGTTACAGAAGTTCATTTTATTTTTAAAGCTTGGGAAAAATTCAAACCTATGTATTATAAGAATACTCATTAAGATATCAAATTATTGTGATCTTTCCAAAATAATTTAAATAAAAACAGAGCTTCATTAAAATTAGCAGCACACAACTGCAATATATACTGAGTAACTCATGCTAATTTTCAAAATTAAAAATATTTAAACTGGGTGATGTAGGTAGGGGGTGCAAATTACCTTTAAGTTGTTTTATCCTATTATTTAACCTAAATAAGGGTGTCGTATTGATTCCAGACTTGGGGAACTCGCTTATGATCTGCTCTAGGACAGTAGTTTTCAAAAGTTTTAGGACAGATAAATATCTTTTTTAAAATGTTATGTTAACCGGAGAGCAAAATTATTTGGTTGAAGCTAAGCATGAGGGACTGGAGCTCTACATTGGCACACATGCTTTGCTCCCAACTTCTACCCCTGAGAATCCTTCAAGGAGCACTTGGAGGTAAGATATCAGGATATTTAAATATATTACAGGAGCTGAGCCATTAAAGATCACTTCCAGATTTAAGTGTTGAATATAGTAGTTGAAATTTTGTAAGATAAATATTAAATCCAACATTTGGGTATAGAAAACAATATACATATTTGAGGAGACATGGGTGAAGGTATATGTGAAAACAATATTGGGGTTTTTATTACATGCTTGGCTTGAAAGAATAAGATGCTCATCCGGACATAAAGATCATATATGATATTAAGGCAAATATATAGAAGACATTATTCAAAATAAGTTAATAGCACCTTGCTTTCACGATGTATCTTAATATGATGATGAGTTCTATGTAATAAGTAAAGAAAGAACAGGAAGTGTGTTCCTAGCAGAGGGACTGCAATAGACAAAAATACAGAAGCAGGAAATGGGTTGCTTGTTTGGGAAACAAATTTCCTTTGGGTGCCAGGATGAGTCGTCACAAAAGCAAAGGCTGGGAAGAAAGGAAATTTCCTCTTAGCCATTTGAAGGAATTGAATATGACCTTAAGGCTTCGAGAAGCCTTTAAACAAAATAGCTGATTTTTTTTTCCAACCACTTTCAAAAGGATCTAAACCCATGCCACCAAATATTACACTCAGCGTCATTTAGAATATTAACACATATGTTATTTTAAATTTCCTAGTAGCCACATTTTTTATCCAAACTTTATTTCAAATTGAAAAATTAACAGACAAAAGGCAGCTCAAAATTTTTTGGAAGCATTTCTCCAAAAAAGTTCTGTCAGGCACTTTTTTTTTTCTATGTATTTTTTGTCTGTCTTTATATTTTTAATATTACATTAAAAAAAATATGGGGTCCGCATAAACCCCCCACCCCTCTCACCCCACTCCTCCCCTCATAACAACAATCTCCTCCATCATCATGAGACATTGTGTTTGGTGAATATATCTGAGAGCACTGCTGCACCTCATGGTCAATGGTCCATATCATAGTCCACACTCTACCCCATTCCACCCAATGGGCCATGCGAGGACAGACAATGTCCAGTAACTGTCCCTGCAGTACCACACAGGACAACTCCCAAGTGCTGAAAAGTCCCCCCCCCCCCCCCCCATCATAACTCTTCTTCCTTCTCCCTACCCTCAGCAGCTACTGTGGCCACTTTCTCCACATCAACGCTACAATTTCTTCTATTACTAATCACAATAGTTCCGTAGTAGAATATCAGTAAATCCACTCTAATCCATACTCTATTGCTCCGTCCTATGAACCCTGGGATGGTTATGTCCACTCCTCTATATTGAGAGGGGATTTAGATTCCACATGGATCATGGATTCAATTCTCCTGCTTGCAGTTGTAGGCACTCTTGGCTCCCTGCTGAGGCATTTTTAGCTCATCTAATCGTAAAACTCAATTGCTCCTTCAGTGTTCAGAAAGATAAACATATGAACACATGTTAGTTAAATGACATAATAATGATCTCCTTGTTCATTAAGAAAATAAAGAGAACAACAAAGCTTAATCATATCCTCGTCACAAAAACACACCCCTTATTCTTTTTATTGACTTTAGCGATTTTTATAGTACCTTCTTTGGTTTTTTACAAAATTTTACAGTATTGTTAGGTATAGTCTATGTTATATTTTTCCCATGTATAACCATACTCTATATTTTAACTCAAATTTTATTTTTAGAGAAGATTTAGAATATAAAAAATTATATCAAAGTATAAGAGATTCCCATATTACCCCCATCCACCCACATGCAAATTTCCCCCTATCATTCACATCAGTGTGGTACATTTGGTAGAACTGATGAACCAAATTGAAACGCGGCTACTATTAAAGGTCTATAGCTGATAGTTTACACTTTGCACTGTGCAGTTTTATAGGCTTTGACAAACATATTGTATTATATGCATCTGTCACTGCAGTAACATACAGAATAATTCCAATGTGCTGAAGATGCCCTGTGTTCCACCTAATCATCCCTATTCATCTCTTCTCCTTCTCTCTGAATCTGTGGTAACCACTATCTTTATATTATTGTTACAAGTTCTTTGGTGACCACATGATAATACCCACAATAAGAATTGGTCTATGTTTACCCTACCTGCTTATGGTTGTTCATTACTCAGTCTTGAGGAATTTGGGACGATGTCCACTGTAACTGTGTCGGATTGAGAGGGGACTTAGATATTATGTGGCAGATGGAAGGCATTATTTTGCTTGCAGTTGTAGTTTCTCCCTGTTTTGGGGGATGGGGCTTGTTCATCAACATCCTTTTGTTAGTTGTTCTGGGCAAGTCTGAAGAACTTGAGAGTAGGATTTGCCCACAACTTTGCCGGGATTCAGGTCTCAGCCTGCATATGAATAATCCAAAGATTCAAGTCTCTGAAACATATATTAACGGGTATATTATCACCTTATTCTTAACACCTTGTAGCAGAAGAACATTCCTGTATTTATGTTATTAATCACAATTCTCCTCTACCAACAAAATCACTGTTATACATTCCCTATATTATCTTCGAGCTGTCCTCCAACTAACATTACCCTCCCTAGCCTACTTGTTTCACCCACGATCACGTCCATATATCAAGTTTGTTATGCTCACTATAATGTGCAACAATAAACTCCATCTGTTACCACATATTTAAAATTGACTAATAATTTAATTAAACATTCTACGTACATCCAGCGTCAGCTCCCCCTTCTCAAACCACGTTCTGTCTCCCATCAACCCACCCTCCTAGTAACCACATCTTTAAACAGATAAAAAGAAACAGGTAAATTTGAATTGATTTTATTTTTATTGTGATTATATATAAACATATATATAACAAAAATCATTTTTAAGATTTTAAGCATATGATTCTGTGGCATTAAATACATTGAAAATTTTATATAATTTTCCTTATTTATTCCAGAATGTTTTCATCATCCCAGACAGAAACTCCTACACATTAAGCAAAATTTTCCCATTTTCCCCTCTCCCCAGCACCTATTAACCATTATTCTGCTTTCCTCCTATATTAATTTACTTATTCAAAGTATTTTGTAACAGAGAAATTGTGGTAGTGGTTGGATTATTAACTTCTCCAGCAAGTTAGAGATGGCGCAAGAAAACTACACATAAATGCAGTTAAGTGGCAGAGCTTTTTAATTAATTAATCCCTTCCCCTTTATTCAGAGATGCACTAGTAAATATACTTTTTGTGGCTGAGCCTTTTGCCCAAGAATTTTGGGGTTAGACTTTAGAACTTTGTATTCCTTATCACTATATCCAGAGGCAATGTCTGGAGGCAAGGGAGCAGGACAGCACAAGCTGTTTCTGTTGAGTGTTGATGGCTGGACCAAGAAGACATACAAATTCTCACTACTCTGGTAGTTTTTACTTCGGCTATTTATGATTAGGGGGAAGGGGTAAAGCAGACGGAGCTGTTTTCAGCTCAGGGACTTTTGCACAACTGATAACAAACGAAAGCATTCGTGACTGTCTTCAGTCCACTGACGTTAGTAGCAATCATAAATTCTTTATCCAGGCAACCACAAGAAATCATATAATATTTGTCCTTTTGTGTAAAGTTGATTTCATTCAGGATATGTTCAAGATCCATCCATCTTTTAGTATGTATCAGAACTTCATTTATATTTTATGGCTTAATATCCCATTGTATGTATACATCGTATTTTGTTTATTGATTCATCTGTTGATGGACACTTAAGTTGCTTCTACCTTTTGGCTATTATGAATAATGCTGCTGTGAACACTGATGTACAAACATCTGTTTGAGTCTCTGTGTTCAGTACTTTTGGATATATACCTAGAAGAGGACTGCTGTGTCATTTGATTCTGTTTTCAACTTTTTGAGAAACTACCCAACTGATCTCCACAGCAGCTGTGCCATTTCATTTTCCTACCAACAATGTATGATGGTTCCTATTTCTCCTCATTCTCACAAACACTTATTGATTTCTGTGGTTGTGGGTGTTTTAAAATAATAGCTATCCTAGAGCGTGTGAGGGAGTAATTCATTGTGGTTTTATTTGCATTTATCTAATGGCTAATGGTGCTGAGTATCTTTTTATGTGCTTATTGATTATTTGTGTATCTTCTTTAGAGAAAAGTGTGTTCAAATCAGTTGCTCATTTTTAATTGTGTTGTTTGTCTTTCTGTAACTGAGTTGTAGGATTTCTTTATATATTCTGGATTTTAAACCCTTATCAGATGTATGATCTACAACTATTTTCTCCCACTTGTAGGTTATATTTTCACTTTTTTTCATAATATCCTTTGATTCACAAATTTTAAAAAAATATATGAAGTCCATTTTATCTATTTTTAATTTTGTTGCTCATGCTATTGATGTAAAATCGAAGAATCCATTGCCTAATACAAGTTCCTGAAGATAATTCCTTATATTTTCCTGTAAGAAAAATAGAGTTTTAGGTCATTTTTTGGTTCATTCATAAATTTGAAATAATTTTTGTATATGGTGAGAGGCAGAGTCCGAATTCATTCTTTTGCATATGGATTTCCAGCTGCCCCTGTGCACCATTTGTTGAAGAGACTATTTTTCCCAGTGAATTAACTTGGTGCTCTTTTTAAAAATCAACTGGCCATAGATTTGTGGGTTCATTTCTGAACTCTCAATTCTATTTTATTGGTAGACATGTCTATCCTTATGCCACTACCATGCTATTTTAATAGCCAAAACTTTGTATTAAGCTTTGAAATCAGAGAGTGTGGGACCTCCAAATTTGTTCTTTTTCAAGTTTCTTTTGGCTTTTTGTGGCACCTTGCAATTTCATGAGGATTTGACGATCGGTTTTTCCATTTCTGCAAAAGAATGCTAGAGTTTTGGTAGAAATAGCATTGAATTTGTAGAACACTTTAGGTAGTATTGACTTTGCAACAATAGTATGTCTTCCAATACATAAACATGGGTTGTCTTTCCATTTATTTAGCTTTCATTTAATTTCTTTCTGCACTGTTTTGTAGTTTTCACTGCACAAATCTATCATTTCCTTGGTTAAAATTATTCCTGGGTACTTTATTCTTTCATACGATATTGTAAATGGGACTTCTTTTTTTTACAGTTTCTTTTTTCATTTAAAAAAATTTCATTGAAGTATATCATTTATACATGAACATACATAAGCAGTAAATGTATAGTAAAAGTTTTGAACTTACAAAACAAACATTCATATCATCATACATGACTCCCATACATCATCCCACCACTAACACCTTGCATTGTTGTGTAACATTTGTTACAAACTATAAAAGAACATCATCAAGATATTACTACTTAACTATAGCCCATATCTTAAATTTGATGTTTTTTGCCCCCAAGCCAGCCAATTATTAACACCCTTTATTAGTATAATATATTTGTTATAGCTCATAAGGAATGTTCTAATATTTGTTCTGTTAATCACAGTCCATGTTTCACCACAGGCTTTACTATGTTATACAGTCTCATGCTTTGTACAATCCATTCCATTCAAAGTGTACACTTAGTGACTCTTATTTTCATCAAAAATTGTGCTGTCATCATCTCAGTCAATTTTAGAACATTTTCACTACTCCAAAAGGAAAAACCCCATATCTGCTTTTATTCCCCTATTTTTGTCTCTTAGAATTGATATATTTTCTGTCATTCCTGCAAAAAATATTACATTACTTTTAACTAGTTAACAGTAATATAATATTCCCATGTTTCACCATATTCTTAACACTTTATAAAAGAAGAAGCTACAGTACTTATATTTCTCCTAATAACCACAATCGTCATCCACCACCGAAATCACTATGTTACAGCCCCTAGATTATCCTCTAACTACCTTTCAATTGACATTTACCCCACAAACTACTCTTTTCAGTCGCAATCACATTTATAAATCAGCAGTTTTATACTATGTTTTGATACATTCTACTCTATTCGTTTCCACACTTTTACTAAACCTCATTAAAAATTTTACATGCATTGGCTCCCATTCTCATCACACATTCTATCTCCCATTAACTGATACTCTAGAGTTTACCTTCATGAGTTTACTCATCATACGTATTTCATATTAGTGAGACCGTACAATACAATATTTGTCCTTTTGTGTCTGGCTTATTTCACTCAACAGAATGTCCTCAAGTTTCATCCATGTTTTCATATGCATCCTGGTTTTATTTCTTCTTATAGCTGAATAGGATTCCATTGTTTGTATATGCCATAATTTTTTTATTCATTGATGAACACTTTGGTTGTTTCCATATTTTAGCAATTGTGAATAATGCTGCTACAAATATTGGCCTGCAAATTTAATTTTGCATCCTTCCTTTCAGTTCTTCTGAATATATTCCTAGTAAAGGGGTTGCTGGATTAAATGATACTTCTCTAGTCAGCTTCGTGAAGTGCCGACAAACTATCTTCCACAGAGGCTGTACCATTTACATTCTCACCAACTGTGAAACAGTGGTCCTTTTTCCCCCATATCTTCTCTGGCACTTGTAGTTTTTTGGGTTGTTTTTAATAATAGCCATTCTATAAAGTGTGAAATGGTATCTCATTGTGGTTTTGATCTACATTTCCTTAATAGTTAGTCATGTTGAATGTTTTCCTATGTGCTTTTCGGCCATTTGTATTTCTTCTTTGTAGAAATGTCTGTTGAAGTATTTTGCCCGTTTTTAAATTGGGTCCCTTGTCTTTTTATCATTTAGTTGTATCATTTCTTTATATGACATCAATATCAATCACTTATTGTATATGTGGTTTCAAAATATTTTCTCCTATTGAATTAGGCTACCTTTTTACTCTTTTGATATAGTCTTTTGAAGAACAAAAATGTTTAATTACGAGGAGTTTCCACTTATTTTTTTGGTTTTTTTGAACATGCTTTGGCGGTAAGCTTTAATAAATTACAACCTACCACAAGATATTGAAGACATTTACAGTTTCTAGTTATAGAATCATATCATCAGTGAATGTTGAAAATTTTAATTACTTCTTTCCTATTTAGGTGCCTTTTATTTATTTGTCATGCCTGATTGCACTAACTAGAACTTCTTGCACAATATTGAATAATAATCTGTAGTCATCCTTGTCTTGTTCCCGACTTCAGCATGAAAGCATTCAGTCTTCCACCAATGATTACAATGTTAGCTGTATATTTTTTCATATAGGCACTTTATCGTGTTGAGAGAGCTTCCATCTATTCCTATCTTCTGGAGTGTTTTTATCAAGAAAGAATGCTGTATTTTGTCAAATGCCTTTTTCAGTCAAGAGGATCATGTGATTTTTTTCTTCTCCAATTTATTAATGTGGTTTATTACGTTAATTGGTTTTCTTGTGTTGTACCACCATTACATACATGGAATAAAACCCAACTAATCATGTTGTATAATTCTTTTTTTCTTTTTCTTTTCTTTTTTTGTCTTTATTTTTTTAATGTTACATTACAAAAATACGAGGTCCCAATATATCCCCCACCCCTCTCACACCAATCTTCCCATAACAACAACCTCCTCCATCATCATGGGACATTGATTATGCTTGGTGAATACATCTCTGAGCACTGCTGCATCACATGGTCAATGGTCCACATTATAGTTTACACTCTCCCTCATTCCACACAGTGGTCCATGGGAGGACATACATTGTCTGGTAACTGTCCCCGTGGTAACACCCAGGATAGCTCCAAGACCTGAAAATGCCCCCACCTCACATCTCTTCTTCCCACTCTCTACCCTCAGCAGCTACCATGGCCACTTTCTCCAAATCAATGCTACATTTTCTTTGATTACTAACCACAATAGTTCATGAACAGAATATCATGGTGTATAATTCTTTTAGCATTTTTTGGACTTGTTTTTTTTTTCTTTTTTCTATTTGTCTTTATTTATTTTTTTAATATTACATTAAAAAAATATGAGGTCCCCATACACCCTCCCCCCCTCACCCCACTCCTCCCCCCATAGCAACAATCTCCTCCATCATCATGAGACATTCATTGCATTTGGTGAATACATCTCTGAGCATCACTGCACCTCGTGGTCAGTGGTCCACATAATAGCCCACACTCTCCCACCTTCCACCCAGTGGACCATGGGAAGACATACAATGTCCGGTAACTGTCCCTGCAGCATCATCCAGGATAACTCCAAGTCCCGAAAACGCCTTCACATCTCATCTCTTCCTCCCATTCCCCACACCCAGCAGCCACCATGGCCACTTTCTCACACCACGTTTTCTTTGATTGCTAATCATTATAGTTCATGAATAGAATATCAGTAAGTCCACTCTAATCCATATGCTATTCTTCCATTCTGTGGACCTTGGAATTGTTGTGTCCACTCCACAACTATATCAAGAGGGGGCATAGATTCCACATGGATGCTGGATGCAATCCTCCTGCTTTCAGTTGTAGGTACTCTTGGCTCCATGATGTGGTGTTTGACCTTCTTCGACTCCATGATAGCTGAGTGGGATAAGTCCAATAAATCAGAGTGTAGGAGCTGAAGATTGTTGAGGCTCAGGGCCTGGCTATCGTATAGTCAGTCCAGAGATTCAGATCTCCTTGGTATATTTTAAACCCCAGCCCCAACTACAGTTCTGGTAAAAGTTACAGGAGAAGCTTGTGAAAAAAGATCACATCTGAGTCCAGCCCATCACACAGAAACACCAACTCCAAAGAAGAGCCAACTGATATGGCACTGAACTCCATCTCCCATGACCATAGAACCTATGGGTCTCCATAGCCCTCAGAAGAACCAACACCTGCGGTTGTATCTACTTTATCTGTCTCTGCGACTCTGCTGAGGTGTGCATAAAGGCAACCCCTCTGATAACCTCCCGCCTCTTTTTGGAGACTCATAGGTATATAAACTCCATTTTTTCGATTTGGTTTCAAATATTTTGTTGAGGATTTTTGCATCTATTCTAATTAGAGAAATGTTTTGTAATTTTATTTTCTCATAAAATTTTTATCTGGTTTGGTATCATAGAATGAATTTGGTAGTGTTCATTCCTCTTCGGTTGTTTGGAAGCACTTGAGCAAGAATGATATTAGATCATCTTTAAGTGTTTTGTAGAATTAATCAGTGACGCTGTCTCGTCCTGGACGTTTCCTTTTTCGGAGGCTTTGGTGACTGTTTGAATCTCTTTACTTGTCATTGGTTTGTTGAGGTCTTCTATTTATATTTATCATGGGGACTTCTGGGTGGTTGGCAATGGATTAGGTAGGTAGGGTTCAACTCTCACAAAAACAACAGAAGACAGGTAAAAAGCATTATGAGGGAGATGCTTTGGCCATCTGCAGACTAGGATTGTGCTGCACATCCTCCATGAGGGTGAGAGACCTAGAGATCAAAAAGCCCAAATGACGATTGTCAGTTACTAGCCCCTGTAGCCAGGAATGACACTCATCCCTGACCCCAAGATATTAAGCTTGTATAAAATTCATGGCCCACTGCAATGAAATGAAGGGAATGGATGTCTTCCTCGCTGAGAAGAGGAAGGGTGTGGCAGAGGGCAGAGAGTGGTTTTTCTTCATTGTGTTTGGCTAGCTGAGTCTGCTTTGAATTTCAGCTCTGGCCAACCAGAATCACGGGCAAGTGGAGATTGAAAGAAACATCTCCATGAAAATAATCACCAATGAATGCCATTCATTTACCAGCTGGGAAAATACAAGGAGAAAAAATGCTTTTTGGGGTCCCTTGACCCAGAAATATTGGGTCAGAACAATGCCATTAGTGAGTCCCTAACCATAATTTGATAACTCAACCTGGGAAGTTTTAAAGACATAATAAGTTGAACCAAAAATCAAATAAGAGTCATGAAAAAAACCACTAAGCAAGAGAGAGAGATTGACCATCAGAATAAACTCTCCAACATATTCAGATGCCTAGACATCATAAAAAAATTACAAGCCATACTAAGAAACAGGAAGAGATGGCCTAGCCCAAGGAACAAACCAAAAATCCTGATGAGACACAGATTTAAGCCAACTAATTAGTGATTATCACCGAAATCTAAATCAATTCAAGGACTTGAAGGAAAATATGGTTAATGAGCTAAAGGATAGTAAGAAGACACTGTGTGACCATAAAGAACAACTTGAAAGACTGCAAAGAAAAGTAACAGAGTTTATGGGAATGAAAGCCACAGTAGATAAGATTAAATATTCAATGGAGGCATAAAACAGCAAATATGAATAGATAGAATTGATAGAAAACAGAATAAGTGGCTTGGAAGAGCACGCATCTGAACTTGAAAAGACAGAAGAATAGAAAGAGAAAAAATGATAAAATTTAAACAGGGCCACAGGGAATTGAATGACAGAAAAAACACAGAAACATATGTGTTATTGTTGTCCCAGAAGGAGAAGAGAATGGAAAAATTGTAGAAAGAATATTTGAGGAAATAAGATACATGAAGCACACACTGGCAAATTTGAAGGGAGAAATAGACATTGCAATAATAATTGGAGACTTCAATACACCACTTTCAGCATTGGATAGACTATCTGGTTAGAGCAGAAATAAAGAAACAGAAAGCTTGAATAATGTAACAAATGAACTAGAAGTAAGAGACATTCATAGAGCATTATAACCCATAACAGCAGGATATACATTCTTTTCAAGTGCTCATAAATCCTTCTCCAGGAAAGACAATACGTTGGGTCACATGATAAATCCCAATAAATTTTGAAAGATTGAAATTATATAAAGCACTTTCTATGATCATAAATGGATGTTCCCTTGTCTTTTCAGAGTGCTCATTACTGATGTATATAAAGAGAACTGATCTCTAAGTTTTTATCTCGTACCCTTCAACTTTGCTAAAAACTTTTTAGCAAAATTTTTATTGTCTTTTTAAAAAGATACATAGATCACAAAAAATGTTACATGAAATATAAGAGGTTCCCATATACCCCAATCCCCACCCCACCCCCACTCCTCCCACATCAACAACCTCTTTCATCTGTGTGCCACATGCATTGCATTTGATGTATACATTTTGGAGCACTGCTCTACTGCATGGATTAGTTTACATTGTAGTTTACATCTCCCCCAGTCCATTCTAGTAGCTTTCTTGTGGATTAATGGTTGTTTTCTATATATATAACTATCCCTGTTTGCTGATGGCATGATCATATATATATACAGGGATAGTTTTTTCTTCCTTTCCAATTTGTATGCCTTTTGTTTCTTTTTCTTGTCCGTTGTTCTGGCTAGAACATCCAGTACCATGTTAAATAAAATTAGTGGCAGTGGACCTCCTTGTTTTATGCCTGATATTAGAGGAAAAAACATTTATCCTTTCATATTGACTGTGTTGTTTGCTATGGGTGATTCAAAAATACCCTATATCATGTTGAGAAAGTTCCCTTCTATTTCTTGTTTACTGAGTGTCTTTAATGTGAAAGGATGTCGGGTTTTGTCAAACACCTTTTCTGCATCAACTGAAGTGATCATGTGGTTTTGTTCTTTCACCCTACTAATGTGTTATTTTACATTGGTAGGTTTTCTTATGTTGAAGCAGGCTTGCATTTCTAGGAAAAATCCTGCTTACTCAGGGTGTATAATCCTTCTAATTTGCTGCTGCAATCTGTTTGTTAATATTTCATGAGGATTTTTACATCTATATTCATGAGGAAAATTGGTCTGTAGTTTTCTTTTCTTGTGCTGTCTTTATCTGGCTTTGGTATCATGGTAATGCCAACCTCATTGAATGAGGTAGTAAGTGTTCAGTCACCTTAATTTCTGGAAATGTTTGAGAATAATTTGTGTTATTTTTCTTTAAAAGTTTGGTAGAATTCAGCAGTGAAGCCATCTGGTCTTGCATTTTTCTTTTATTCTAAATCACTGATTCAATCTCTTGGCTTATAGGTGTGTTGAGATTTTCTATTATTTTTTCAACAAATTACACAATTTGTATATTTCTAGGAAGTTGTCCATTTCATCTAGGTTATCTCACCTGTTGGCATATAATTGTTCATGGTATTCTCTTACAATTCTTTTAATTTCTATAAGGTCAGTAGTAATGTCCCACTTTCATTTCAATTTTAATTTTTTGTGTCCTTTCTTTTTCTTTTTCAGTATGGCTAAAGATTTTTATTTTCTTGGTCTTTTAAAAAGACAAATTTTGGTTTTATTGATTCTGTGTTGTTTTTCGTTTTCATTACTCTTTGCTTTAATCTTTATTATTTCCTTCCTTCTGCTACATTTTGGTTTAGTTTGCTCTCCTATTCCTTTTCCTTTAGGCTTGAAGTTAGATTATTGATTCATCAATCTCTGGTCTCTTTGTGCCAAGCAGTATACTTCTCAGCTTATCTCTATCTTCTTGTATTTTGCTATAAGCTGAAAGTAGAAGTCAGGTCTCATTTTCCACATTTCTTTGGAAATCTCCTCAGATAAACATTCAACCTTATTGTTTTCAAATTTCTGCCTTCCATCTGACAAAAGAAGTCAATTTTGCCAAGTTCTCTGCCACTTTAAAGCAAGGATCACCTTTCCTCCAGTTTCCAATTACACATTTATCATTTCCTTCTAAGGGCTCATCAGAAATACTTTTAGGATCCATATTACTACCAACAGTCTTTTCAAAGCAACCTGGGACTTTTCTATCATGCATTTCACAATTCTTCCAGAAAACAAACAACAACAACAACAACAACAAAAGTCTCTTACCCATTTATAAAGCCATTCCAACATTTTTGGTAATTGCAAGCAGCAGCACCCCACTCTCCTGGTACCAATTTTTCTTAGTTTGTCACAGAGTTGCCCATGCAAAGTACCAGAAGTGGGTTGGCTTTTATAATGGAAAATTTAATAGGGGTAAAAACTTACAGTTCCAAGGCTGCAAAATGTCCATATCAAGGCATTTGGCTTTCTCACCAAAGTTAGCTACTGGTGATTCTGGGTTCCTGCCACATAGTGAAGATGGCTGTTGATATCTGCTGAGGTCCCTGCCTTCCCCTTCAGAAACTGTTGTCTCCCAGAGCTCATCTTAGAGCAACCAGGCAAAGGGCTTGTCTCTCACAAGGCCTCCTCTCTATGTCTCAGCTGGCCCATTTCCTTCTGAATTCAGCTGTGAGCTATCAAGCATATGACTTGTCTCTTCAACATTGAGCTATGCTGTGTGCTCAGCCTCTTAGGGGCTTCCTCCTAAAGCTTTGACTACTAGTGGTCCTTATTTCTTCCTTTCACATTGAGAGGTCCCTTTTCCTGTATCTCTCTGTGTGTCTTTGCTTATATCAGCTCCAGTAAGAGGGTGGAGACTCAACTTGAGTCACACCTCAGTGATGTACTCCAATCAAAATGGTCTCACATTCACAGGAATGGATTAGTTATAAACATAATTTTTCTCATTTTAGGATTCATTAAGTAACTACAAAATGTCACGCTCCACCCTCTGAATCCCAAAAAGACATGTTCATTCCACATGCAAAATTCATTCATTATATCATAATATTGCAAAAACCTTAAATCATTTCGGTAGCAATGCAAAGTATAAAATCACATCAAAAGTCACTAATA
The DNA here is from genome assembly GCF_030445035.2 of Dasypus novemcinctus. Taxonomy (NCBI): domain Eukaryota; kingdom Metazoa; phylum Chordata; class Mammalia; order Cingulata; family Dasypodidae; genus Dasypus; species Dasypus novemcinctus. Next base: position 178,105,645 of record NC_080704.1, read on the forward strand.
GGCATGCAGTTGCAGTAGGTCTCAGGGCACCATTCTTCTCTAGGTGCAGATGTGTGAAGCTTAGAAAACAAGTTTTCCCAGTATACAAAGGAGGTTCAGACAGGATAAATATTTGCATTATCATGAGGAGGAACTGTGAGGAAAACATGCATCACAGCTCCCAAACAATTCCAAAACCCTGCACGAAATACTCCATTAGATTTCACAGTCTGAGAGTCATCTATAGGATGATATCTTCTTTTCCTCAGCGCCTCATGGGTCTCCTTCCCTTCCAACGACTTGCCCAGTGGCCATCTTCTAGGCTCCACCATCATCAAGCATCTGGGATGTGACTGAGTTCTAGACATTAACCTACAATGATATTGGGGTGTGATTGCCACATTTTCTCCATTATCTGGGGGCAGTATCAAGCCCCTTAGTACAGTAGAGTGGTGGCAACATTCTCCCTAATCTCTGGCCTACAGACCAAACCTCTCAGAACAGTGGGATGGTGACTTAACTGTCTCCAAACACCAGGGAATGTGCTACACTCTCTCTGTAGCCTGGAGTGGCCAGACTCTCCCTGAACAATGGGCTTAAAATCTTCCCTCTCTAAATGCCTGGGTAAAGTAGCCCTTCTCACCTTTTCCACACACATTGGTGGGGTCCTTCTCCAGGCCCAAGAAGATTCCCCGAGTCCAGACTTCATCTTTCATACATGTCCTCTTTTTTTTTTTTTTAAATATTTATTTATTATTATTATTTTTTAATTACATTAAAAAATATATATGAGGTCCCATTCAACCCCACCGCCCCCGCCCCCCACTCCCCCCACAGCAACACTCTCTCCCATCATCGTGATACATCCATTGCACCTGGTAAGTTCATCTCTGAGCATCACTGCACCCCATAGTCAATGGTCCACATCATAGCCCAGACTCTCTCATGTTCCATCCAGTGGGCCCTGGGGGGATCTACAGTGTCCCGTAATTGTCCGTGAAGCAGTACATAGATGTCCTCTTGTAGGCATTTTTCCTTCAGTCTCTCACCTTTTTGTCCCTTTTAGTCCAAGCTGACAGTGGTTCCATTCATACATATCTTGCAAAAAACTTGTTGATTTTAAATGCAGTTCACAGGTGTTTAAGCCATCAGAAAGTAATACTTTCCACAAGTCCTTCCTGGATAACTGCATTTCCAAACCTGACTTGCAGTGAAATGGCTGTCTGTTTTCAAATTCAGTTAAATTATCACCTGTACCACTATCCTCTGAGGACTTCTTTCCAAGAAGCTTGGAATTTCCCAAATCATGAATATGTTTTCTTGGTATCCAGAACTACAGTCCTCAGCTTCTCCCTTTCCTCTCTCATTTTGCTATAAGCTGCCAGGAGAAACCTGGCCAGATTTTCCTTATTTACTTTGGAAATCTCAGCTAAATATCTAAGCTCATTAATTTTTTAAATCTGTCTTCCATCTAACATCAGGTTTCATTTTTGCCAAGTTTTCCGCAACTTTAAAACAAGGATCACCTTTCCTCCAGTTTCCAATAACACATTCATCATTTCCTTCAAAGGCCTCATTGGATAATAAGTTTAATTTCCATATTCCTATCAATATTCTCTTCAAAGAACTTTAGACCTTTTCTATCAAACATTTCATAATTCCTCCAAAAATTTACTCCTTTCCAATTTATAAAGGTGTTGCAAATTTTTTTTTATAATTGCAGGCAGCATGTACCCTGCTCCCATTACCAATTTCTTTCTTAGTTTGCCACAGAGTTGCTGAAGGAAAGTAACAGAAATGGGTTGGATTTTTTTAAAAAGATTTATTTATTTATTTATTTCCCCTCCCCCCACCCCCTGTTGTCTGTTCTCTGTGTCTATTTGCAGTGTCTTCTTCTTTGTCCGCTTCTGTTGTCAGCTGCATGGAAACTGTGTTCCTTTTTGTTGCATCATCTTGTTGTGTCAGCTTTCTGTGTGGGTGGCACAATTCTTGGGCAGGCAGCACTTTCTTTCACACTGGGCGGCATTCCTTACAGGGCATACTCGTTGTGCGTGGGGCTCCCCTATGCGGGGGACACCCCTGCATGGCACGGCACTCCTTGTGTGCATCAGCACTATGCATGGGCCAGCTCCACACGGGTCAAGGAGGCCCGGGGTTTGAACCGCGGGCCTCCCATGTGGTAGATGGATGCCCTAAACACTAGGCCAAGTCCGCCTCCGAGTTGGCTTTTATAAAAGAAAATTTTTTTAGGGGTAAAAGCTTACAGTTCTGAGACTGTTTAATGTCCAAATCAAGGCATCAGCAGAGATGCTTTCCCACCAATTTCAGCTATTGGTGATTCTGGAATCTTGCATTGTGGCAAAGATGGCCACTAATCTCTACTGATGTCTCTGCTTTCCCCTCCAGAATCTACTATCTCCCACAGCTCAGCTGAGGGCAACCAAGTTTAAGGCTTGTCTCTTACTGGGTGTCCTCTCCTGGTCTCAACTGCCTCACTTTCTTCCTGAGCTCAGCTGTGAGCTATTGCGCATATGGCTAATCTCTTCAGCCTTCATCAACTCCTTGGCCCAGCCTCTTGGGGCTTCCTGCTTAAACTTTGGCTTGCTAGCAATCTTTGATTCCTCTTTTCACATGGCAGTTATGTTCTAAAATCACAGAGCTCCCATTTCCTGTGTGTGTGCCCCTGCATGTCTCTGTTTATATTAATATCAGCTCCAGTAAGGGGTAGAGACTCAACCTGAGTCATGCGTCACTTATGTAGTCATGTCAAAAGGGGTATCATAACCAAAGGAATGGATTAGTTCTAAACATAATCTTTCCCTTTTGGGGATTCATGAAAGAATTTCACCTGTCACAGGTAATAACTGATATGGAAGGGTTTACTTCTCTTATTTAGCTTTTTTTCTGTAGGTCAAGTATGTTGTTTTGTTCCTCAATTACTTGATTACAGTATTTTCTATATGTCGTTGATATTTTTCTTTACCCTATATTTTTAGTTATTTTTCTAGTGGTTGCCTTTATGATTACAATTAACACCTTAAACTAATAACAACCTGGTTTCAATAGTACAAATTTAGTTTTGGTAGTATGCACTCTACCCCTAAACATATCCACTCCTCTCCTTTTATAATGTTATCTCAGGTTATAGCTTTATATGTTTTATTCCAATTAATGAAAATTTTAATTATTGCTTTATACATTTGCCTTTTAATTCATTTTTCAAAGGAAACGTACTATAATGCATGATTTCCTATTTTCCTGTGTAGCTCCCTTTATGAATGTTCTTTGTATTTTTTTTATAGCTTCAAGTTACTTTCTAGCATCCTTTTATTTCAATATGAAGGACTCCCTTCAGCAATACTTTTGATTATCTGTAAATGTCTTACTTTGCATTCATTGTTGAAGGATAATTTTGTCAGATATAAATTCTTGGTTTTCTGTTTTTCCTTAAGAATTTCAAATAAGAAATCCCAATGACTTCCGTCCTCCATGGTTTCTGATGAGAAATCTGCTGTTAATCTTATGGAGGATTCCTTGTACATTACAAGGTGATTCTCTCTTGCTGCTTTCGGAATTCTCAGTTTATGTTTGGATTTTGAATATTTAAAAATAATTTAAATTTGCTATATACTTTTTAGAACTTCATAGTAATGACGTAAGATGGAGCCCTTAAGCTTGATGCAGGCAAAGCTACCAGAGCCTATACCTCCCTCTACAGGAACATTCTCTTAATAGTCCATTTAAAGATGGAGAAATAAGGAATATGATTTTAAACCCATAAAATGGTATTAAAAGAAAAACAATGCATGTGAACTGACAAACATTCTGAAAGACAAGGCAAACGCAACAGAAAAATAAAGACATAAAACTGAAGGAAATGCTCAGGTACTGTTTCAAAATGTGCTGAAAGAAAATGCTTAAATATTTTAAAACATAGCATAAATCATTAAAATAATTCAGAAATAGGCAATAAAATTATGTCAAGGAAAACCTGACAGAACTAAGGAAATAGTTACAAAAAGAAAAAAAATTCACAATTGGAGATTGAATTGGAAGAAATGAAAGAGAGAAGAAAGAAATTTCATGGTAAACAAAAAGGGAAATAAAATATAGAAATGGAGAAAATGAAGATAAACTGAAACTTTTAAATAGTACAATAAGTTTGATGAAAATAATACATAAAAGCTAATAGAGATACAATTAAACTTGTTGTAATGGATTCTGTGGTGTGCTGCTCAGAATTCTACCCTTAAACCCCACCCTAACCCACCACATCTATTCATTTTCCCAACTGCTGGAAGTATCACCAACTGACAGCTCACAGTTCAGTCTATGTCCAGAAATTGACCTTGGCGGATGGAAACCACCTCTTGTAAGGTTATGCTTTCTCCTGGTGGAAGCCCACATCTCATGACAGGATGATGTAAGGTCACAAAAGCAAGGCCTCCAGTTTCAAATTTGGGTAACTCTGACAGGTCATCCGAGATCCAGAGCTACACGAGGCATTGGCTGAGACCTTTGTTGTGGCTTCATTGCAGTTCAGTTTCTTTTCATTCTCACTACTTCACTATTGTTTAAATGAGCATGCCCCATAAATTGTCCGCACACAGATCTCCATCACATAGCCATTATCCCCCACAGCCTTATCAAGACATTTGCTATCAGGAGTTGTATTAGTCAGCCAAAGGGGTGCTGATGCAAAATACCAGAAATATCCTGGGTGCTATAAGGGGTATTTGGGGTAGGAGCTTACAGTTACCAGGCCATAAAGCATAAGTTACTTCTCTCACCAAAGTCTATTGTCATGTGTTGGAGCAAGATGGCCGCTGATGTCTATGAGAGTTCAGGCTTTCTGGGTTCCTTTGGGCTCAGCTCCTCTGTTTCCTCCAAAAGGTTAGCTTTAGACTATGAAGCACTCTAGACTTTGCTTTTATGCACAACGTCTGCGGTAGACTATTAGGCGAACAGCTCTATCTCTTTAACCGTGGCTCTAGTTTAAGACTTCCGCATCAAACTCCAGCATCAAAACTCCAACATCAGAAACCTGCAACTCTGTACTTTTTCATGCCTTTTATGTGTGAATCCCCATCCACCGAGGGGCGGGAGCTCAATGCCCTAATGACATGGCCCCGTTAAAGCCCTAATCATAACTCAACCAGGTCCAGGTACAGATCAGATTAAAAACATAATCCAATATCTATTTTTGTAATTCACAAACATATCAAGCTGCTACAGGATTGTTTTTAGGAAGCAGACCCTCAAAATGGGATTTTGGAATAGGCAATAAGGATCCTGTCATTTAAAGATAAAACACTTATAATTGTTAGTCCCTGGAATGCTATAACAGTGCAATTGTTAAAGTTTTCACCATCGATACTAGTGAAAAGGAATGTACATGGAAGTGTAATATCTAAAGCAATTGAGTAGATTTGAGAAAATAGAAATTATATAGAATCTGCTGAATCTTTGAGTGTCATTGATGCATTACCAAAAGAAAATAAAAGGCTTAACCAATTAATCACTAATTTAAGGCAAAATATGAAAGTCAGAAGACATCCTTGGTAGCATATAAAAGGACATTCATCTTCCACAGGCAGCAGGCAGATAAAGCAAGTATGTGGCCCGTAACTTAATTATAAAGTTAGAAGAATTCTAGAGATATTTGATTTCTCAACCCCAGCTAGTTGGCAATTAGAGTAGGGCCTTAAGACTTGGTATATTTTGAGCCAACAAATTCAAAAAATCTTGAAATCCCACTTACCTCTGAACCTTCTGTGTTTGCAAAAGTGATCACTCCTACAATTGCCAGATAAAACACAGAATACACAGTTAAATTTGAATTTCAGATGAACAACTAATTTTAGTGTACGTATGCCCTGTGTAGTAATTACACTAAGGAATTAATTCATTGTTTATCTGAAATCCAAAATTTAACTTGATGGATATAGTTGTAATTTTTTGTTGATAAATCTGGAAACACTATCCACGTATGCCCATTAATAACAAGCATTTCCAATCTTGCTGAAAACAATGTTTAGTCACCTTGCAAGACAGCAAACACTCTCCCCTAGGATCTGTCCCCATCACTACTGCTGGCTATCAGATCAAAAACTATAGTCAAGCTGCAAGTCTGCTGTGGCTCAGAGCCTGGCTGTCACATGGACAGTCCAGATATTCAGGTCTCCTGAGTATACACCAACCCCAGTGCCAATGACAGGTGCAGTAAAAGTGATAGAAGAGGCATAGGTAGAAAGGTCACATCTGAGTCTAACTCCATCACACTCAGGAAGACAAACTCCAAAGTAGCGCCAACTGACATGGCACTGAATGCCAGAGCCATATGCCATGACCATAGAACCTGTGGTTCTCTGTAGCCCTCAGGAGAACCAGTGCCTGGGGTTGTATCAACTTTGGCTGTCTCTGGAACGCTGCTGAGGTATGTGTATGTGCAAATCCTCTGATGACCTACTGACTATTTTTTGGAGACTTGTAGCCATATAAACTCATTTGTTCTTTCCATTTCCCCCTTTTATTCAAGGTCAAAAAACAGTTTTTAACACCTGATATTACATGTAGGCTGAGATATTCTGCTGCTTTGAGTTGACCCTTTTATTCAAGGTCTTTTTATAGTTACATCATCAGCTGGTGCTTGGTAGTAATCCCTTGGCACCAGGAAGGCTTATCCCCAGGAGTCATGTCCCATAGTGGGGGGAAGGTAGGGAATTTACATGCTGATTTTGGCTTAGAGAGTAGCCACATTTGAGCAATGTGAAGGCTCTCAGGAGGTAACTCTTAGGTACCCTGCAGCTTTAGACCTAGGTCATGTTTCAGGCGTACAGGCTTGGACTTACCCCAGCCAGCTAAAAGGGAGGTAAAGAAGGTCAACCACCATACCAGGGAGGCAAGAGTGCCTACAACTGCAAGCAGTAGAATTGCATCCATCATCCACGTGGAATCTAAGCCCCCTCTCAATACAGAGTTGGAGTGGACATAACCATCCCAGGGACCACAGAATGGAGGAATAGAGTATGGATTAGAGTGGACTTACTCATATTCTACTATGGAAATATTGTGATTAGTAATGGAAGAAATTGTAGCATTGATGTGGACAAATTGGTCATGGTAGCTGCTGAGGGTAGGGAGAAGGAAGAAGAGACATGATGTGGGTGCATTTTCAGGACTTGGAGTTGTCCTGGGTGGTACTGCAGGGACAGATGCTGGACCTTGTAGGTTCTACCATGGCCCACTCAGTGGACTGGGGGAGATTGTAATCCATTACACCGTTACCCATGTGGTGCAGCAGTGTTCCAAAATGTATTCACCAAATGCAGTGAATGTCCCATGATGATGAAAGGGGTTGTTGATGTGGGTGTAGAGGAGTGAGGGTAGTTGGGGTATAAGGGGACCTCATATTTTTTTAATGTAACATTAAAAAAATAAATAAATAAAAACTATAGTCAAATCACCACTTAACCAGACCTGAGAAGTGCTAGTCTGATAACAGAAAAACGGCCTATATGCAGTTGAAGGGAAATAAAGAACTAGAAAGAGATTTAGTGAGATTAGCATCAAAGGCCAGACTATTTGTGGCCATATATAAGAGGATTAGTTGTTTCCAGAAAGGGCCTCATAGCACAGGAAGCCTGGGATGGAGAGTAAGTATTGGCTTCTCATAGACCTTGGATAAGTAGTAAGAGAAGGAGCCATCCATCTGAGCGTGTATAACAGAGAATATGCAAAGGGAAAATGGGGTGAAATCATATCCAAGTGTGAGATCAGGAAATAAGGTGGTGTTTTAATTTCCTAGGCTGCTCCAACAAAAGGAATGTATTTGTGCAGTTTAAGACTCAGGAAAAGTTGGGCGGACTGGGGTAGAGTGTAAACTACAATGTAAATCTTTATCCATGTGGTGCAGCAGTGCTTCAAAATGTAATCACCAAATGCAATGAATTTCCCATGATGATGAAAGAGGGTGTTGATGTGGGAGGAGTGGGGTGAGGGAGGTGGGTGTATATGGGGACCTCTTATTTTTTTTATGTAACATTTTAAAAAAATAAAGAGAGAGAAAAAAGGACATCATCATGATAATTTTTCCTTCCTGAAGACTGGCTTTCTGGTGCTGGCTGTCAGTGAGACTTGGCTCCTCTGTTCACATGGTGGCATCTCCTGTTCTCTTCCTTCTCTTTCAGGTTACACTTCACCTTGCTTCCTGTGGCTTTTTCTCTGTGTGTGAATTTCATTCTCTCATAAAGGACTCCTGTAATAGGATTATGAATCATCTTGAATGAGGTCGTTCCCACCTTAACAGAGGTACCCTCCTCAAAAATTCCTACTTAAAATGGATTTATATCCAGCGGAATGGATTCGATTTTAGAAAATGTTTTTCTCGGGGTTATACATAGCTTTAAACCACCATAAGTGGTATCAGAGAGAACTGGGAGTAAGAGAGAGTAAGGGAGACACTGACATTCTCTTGACAACATGCTGACTCATGGATGCTTGAGAAAGATTTCAGCTGAGAGGCAAGAAAGTTGGATAGAAGAGACCAGTTTCAGAAAAGCTAATTTCACAATGACTGATAGCAAGAATGCCAAGCTAAGATTTTCACCTTGTGATTAAAGGAAAGAAATAGAATTCAGACTGCAAAAAGCTTAATGACATGTTTCTTTGGAAATTTTAATTAAGTCCAGGAAGATAAAAAACTTTAAATATATTACAACTGGTCTATGGAACTTGGGACTGATAGTTGGAAAAAGTGCTTACTAAAATTTTCTTCTCTTAGGCATCTCTGAAAATTCTAATACCTTTCCCAGACCTAGCTGAGCTGGTTTCTATTAATCTAATCTTAGTGATTTACTCTTCGTTCTTAGTTTCCAAAAGGACATTAACCTGATCTTCCCAGGTTTGCTTACAGGAATAAGATAACATCTGAAAGCAAAACCACAGAATGGGGTCAGGAACACCTCACAGCCCAGAAAATTAGTAATTTCATCTTCAAAAGGCAAAAATTTGACATCCCTGAACAGCCAGCTGAGAAGGAAGTCATTTAGATGCTGAACATAGTAGCTTGCATATCAATATCTAAATCTAAATTGTGGTTGATGAATCACTGAAACCGGGACAAGAGTAATACAGTTTGCATGACTATAAAAACACTGAATTGAGAAACATGCTTGAGCCCTCCTCACAAGACCCTTGAATGATTCAATGCCATTGCTGACCTGAAAGAATGAATCATGCATCCATCACTATCCTTTCCTTTACTTATAAAGCCCTAATTCACATCCTCACTTTGAACTGGTTTTGTGAAGATTCCCGCAGTTATGTGCTTGTGCACTCACAGTAAATCAACTTCCAATTGAGAGACTTGTTTCTCCTTTGTGACTCTGGATTGGATGTGCCCTGCTATTGGAAACAGCCATGTGTGCAGAATCAGGAGCAGTAAAACAACATTCTGCACCTAAATTTAAAATAAGTATTTGGAAATCCAGTGTTTATGAGTAAAAATAATCATTTTCTGGAAAGATAGAAAAGGATTGCCCACAGATCTGCTTTGTTACAGATAAAATAAAACTATTATTGGGAATGGATGTGGCTCAAGCAGTTGGGCACCCACCTCCCACATGGGAGGTCCTGGGTTGGGTTCCCAGTGCCTCTTAAAGAAGACAAGCAAGACAGAGAGCTGAAGCAACAGGCTAATGCAGTCAACTGATGCAATGGGATGGTGCAATGAAATGACACAAAAAGATGATGCAACAATATAATGCAATGAGGAGACACAAGAGACACAACTAGTAGGGAGTGATTATGGCTCAAATGATTGGGTGCCTCCATCCCACATGGAAGGTCCTGGGTTGGGTTCCCAATGGGTGCCTTCTTAAAAAAAAGAAGAGAAGCAGATACAGAGAGCACAAAACAAACAGATATAAAGAGCAGACAGCTCATGCAAACTATGAGGGGGGATAAATAAACTTTTTTCAAAAGAAGAAAAAAAGATTATCATTAGTAAATTTTTGATCCAGTTATAGTTTCTTCCTTTTAATTTTAATTAGTGTACTGAAGTCCTTGTTAGATATATCATGGCAAGATTCAGGAAGTGGAATTCAGAAAACCTTTAACTGGCCCACTGAGGGTAGAACAATCTGTCAAGGAAATCTGTGTACTTTTCTTCCAAGAGGTTACCAGTACATCAATCTCACCTCATCTGCTATATATACAAGTCAAGGAGGTTTGTTTGAAAAAGATAGAGATGGAGAAACAGTATGTGTGCAGTACTTTTGCCTTCATTTATGGAATGGTCTAAACAAGCAAGAGCTTTAATTGGTATCTTGAACATTTGGCCATCTTGGGAGTGGATGAATCTATAAGATACAGGGACAACAATGGGTAGGAAAGAGAGAAATGGCTTATCAAGTTCTCATTTACCTATAAATATTATATAAAGAAGCCAAGAAAGTAGTCATTTATTTTGATTGTATACTCCACACCATGTTTTGTTCAGAGCTGAAAGAGTCTTGAAGAGATTGGGTCAGGGAAAGAAATCTTGCCTTATATATTTGTGCATTTCACATCCTGTGCAATCAGGAGGTGATTCCTGAGGCTTTCCCTGAATTCGCTTCAGTATCTTAGTTTTTCAATAACTAGTAGCAACCTACCAATTGCCCATGGAGCAGAAGGGTAAGAAAAAAATCCTACACATTACAGGGAGGTAATATGGAGTGGTGTATGCATCAGATTCAGAAGACCTTGGTTTGAAAGGTCACCCACACTCATTTGTTGTAGTGTACCTGAGGACAAAAGTCATTTCACCCTTTAAACCTTACTCTTCTTCATCTGTATAATATACCTTTAAAGAAATCCTTATCTCACAAGTTTGTTTGAGGATTAAATGAGATTATTAATGAGATGATGTGTCAATACAATTTTTGACACAAATAAAACACTCAATAATTTTTAATTAAATCAGAATATCAAGTAATTAGAGACACCATGACTAAATGCTAAATTAGATGCTGGTGATCTTTGGCAAAGCCCTTTCTAGTCATCATGGCTGCCTAAAGGTAGAATGGGTTATCTGAAGAGGCAATGGATACTGGCAATGTTCAAATAAAATCTGATTACTAGGCTAGTTTGTACAGGGGATCTTGAAACATTGTATGAATGGTTGACTACCAAACTTATCCTCAGCCCCATTTAATTTATTCTACGTTATTTTTCTTTAGCTACAATTTCATGATTTTTCACAACATATTTTTATCAAGCATCTATCTTTGCAGGCGGTCATGAGACCTTTTTGAAACACAGCCTTGTGTAAATGAATACATAAATATATAAACACATAAAATTATTTTTACAACTATGATATATGGCATTGGACCTGAGGCTTAAAAGCTCTGTTTTCATTATGCGTAATGAAATTTGTAGGCGAGATTTGGTAGAGAAGGTTTGCTTTCAAGGAGGCCAATGCAATAAACATAAGCCACAAATTCCTTGCATTGACATTTTTCAGGGTATTATTTTGTGAACAGGCTTTTTTTTGTCTTTATTTATTTTTTTAATATTACATTAAAAAAATATGAGGTACCCATATACCCCTCACCCCCCTCATCCCACTCCTCCCTCCATAGCAACAATCTCGTCCATCATCATGAGACATTCATTGCATTTGGTGAATACATCTCTGAGCACCGCTGCACCTCGTGGTCAGTGGTCCACATCATAGCCCACACTCTCCCGCATTCCACCCAGTGGGCCACGGGAGGACATACAATATCCGGTAGCTGTCCATGCAGCATCACCCAGGACAACTCCAAGTCCCGAAAACGCCTGCACATCTCATCTTTTCCTCCCATTCCCCACACCTAGCAGCCACCATGGCCACTTTCTCTACACCAATGGCACGTTTTCTTCGATTACTAATCATTACAGTTCATGAACAGAATATCAGTAAGTCCACTCTAATCCATATTCTATTCCTCCATCGTGTGGACCTTGGAATAGTTGTATCCACTCCACATTTATATCAAGAGGGAGCTTAGATTCCACATGGATGCTGGATGCAATCCTCCTGCTCTCAGTTGTAGGCACTCTTGGCTCCATGGTGTGGTGGTTGACCTTCTTCAACTCCATGTTAGGTGAGTGGGGTAAGTCCAATAAATCTGAGTGTAAGAGCTTAAGTTTGTTGAGGCTCAGGGCCTGGCTATCATATGGTCAGTTCAGAGATTCAGATCCCCTGGGTATGTATTAAACCCCAGCACCAAATACAATTCTGGTAAAAGTGAACGGGCATTTAAAAAAAAAATTTATTGAAGTTTATCATTCACCTATGAACATTCATAAACTATAAGTGCATAGTGTAATTTGTGAACTTACAACCAGTCATGCATATTATCATACAGAGCTCCCATACATCACCCCACCACCATCAGCTTGCATTGCTGTGAAACTATTGTTTCAATCTATGAAAGGGCATCATCAAATCACTACTAAATAAAGCAAATATCTTATATTTGGTATATTTTTCCTACAGCCCACATGGTTAATGACACCCTTTAGTAGTATTATATACTTGTTATAGTTCATGAAAGAATGTTCTCAAATTTGTTCTGTAACCACAGCCTATCTTCTACCACAGGAATCATTGTGTTATAGAGTCCCACACTTCGTATGATTCATTCAAAGTGTTCATTCAGTAGCTCTCATATTCATCACAAAGTTGTGCTGTCATGACCTCAGTCAATTTTAGAACATTGCCATTATTCCAAAAGAAAAAAATCCCTTACCCGCTATCGTTACCCGCTATCGTTATCCCTTATAATTGATATAATATCTTGTGATGGTTAGGCTAATATGTCAACACAGCCAGGTAATTGTGCACATTTGTTTGGTCAGGCAAGCACTGGGCTAATTGTTATACGAGGACATTTATGGACTTTAGTCACCAGTGAGGTTACTGCATAAATAGCTGATTATATCTTCAACAATCAGAGAGATTGCTGTCAGCAATGACTGATGTTTTATCCAAACAGTCGAATGCCTTAAAAGGTGAAGTGATTTCAGCATTGAGACAGAATTTCCTAGCTCATCTTTGGACAGTCAACATTTCCCAGAAACTCAGGAAGAAGCTTTACTGGACTTTCATCAGAGTCCCTGGTTTGCAGCCTGCCTGTTGGACTTGTGCACCACCATGGCTACAAGAGAGACTCATAAAATCTCTTACTATTGACAGATAACTCCTTTTGATTCTGTTCCCCTAGAGAACCCCAATAAAAACATATTTTATTTGCCATTGCTGTTAAAATACTACAATTTTACTGTAAACTACCATTCATTATTTTTTATTTAACAAATAGTTTATAGTGATATATATTAATAAAGTATGAATCCATCCAAAGTGTACAATCAATGATATCAGTATAATCACATAATTGTACATTGATCACTTCAATTTTAAAGTATTTTCATTAACCCAGTAATAAGTTATCATGCTAAAAACAAAAACCAACCAACCAACCAAAACTCATTTACTTCTCAATCTTTCTATGCTTCTACTACCTTACATAGCTGCTATTCTGTTTCTTTCTCTCTAGTTTATTTGTATTTATATTTTGTAAAACCAGCTTTATATATGTACTATTGGCCATATTCATATTTTACATGAAGTTTCACTATGTTATACAGTTCCATGTTATATTTTTAGCTTTACTTCTAGTTATATAAATGCCCTTAGGCTTTCCCTTTTAACCACTGTCATATCCATAATATAGCTCTGCTAGTCACAAACACCAGGATGTGTTCTCACCATTTCCATTTATTTCCAAAGATGTACAAACATCCTTTTCACAAATTCTGCACAGATTAACCATCAGCTTTCCATTCTCTACCCTCATTTCATTTTCTGGTGACTTACATTCAAATTATGAATTCAATGTATTTACATAAAATATTTAGTTCATAATAGTGCCATCATACAGTATTTGTCCTTTTGTGTCTGGCTTGCTTCACTCAACATAATGTCCTCCAGATTCATCCATTTTATCCTGTGCTTCAAGACTTCATTTCTTCTTACTGTTGCATAATAGTCCATCATGTGTATACAGCACAAATATTCTCTCATGTGTATTCATCAGCTGATGAACCTGGGTTATTCCAAATTTTGGCTATCATGAATAATGCTGCTCTGAATATCAGTGTGCAGAAGTATATTCATGTCACTGCTCTTAGATTTTCTTGGTGTGTAACTAGAAATGGTATTGCCAGGTCACATGGCAAGTTTATATTCAACTTCCTTAGGAACTGCCAAACAGTGCTCCACAGTGGCCAGATCATTCTACTTTCCCACCCCAGGGATTTAGCATTCCTCTCTCTCCACATCCTCTCCAATATTTAGAGTTTTTGACTTTTTAACAGTGGCCAGGCTAATAAGCGTGAAGTGAAATCTCATTGTAGTTTTGATTTACATTCCCTAATCTCTAGTGATGTTGAACATTTTTTCATATGTTTTTTCACCATTTGCATTTCTTCTTTTGATAATAGTCTTTTCATATCTTTTGCCCATTTTTTGATCAGGTAGTTTGTCTTTTTATTGTTGAGTTGTATGTTCCCTTTATATATCATGGATATTAAACCCTTATTGGATATGTGATTGTCATATATGTTCTCCCATTGAGTCGGCTGCTTTTTAATTCTTTTGACAAAGTTCTTTGACATGGAAAGGTGTCAAATTTTGAGGTGGTTCCATTTATCTCTTTTTTTTCTTCAGTTGCTTGTGCTTTGGGTGTAAAGTTAAAGAAACTATCACCTACCACAATATTTTGAGGACGTTTTCCTAAATTTTCTTCTAGGAGATTTATTGTTGTCACTTTTATATTTAGGTCCTTGATCCATTTTGAGATAATTTTTGTATAAGGTGTGGATTAGGGGTCCTCTTTCTTTCTTTTGGCTATGGATATGCAGTACTCTCAGCAATATTTGTTTATTAGACTCTTCTGGCCCACCTGGGAGTGCTTAACAGCCTTGTCAAAAATCACTTGACTATAGAAGTGAGGGTCTATTTCTGATTTCTCAATTAGATTCCATTGATTACGTTGTCTGCCTTTATGCCAATACCATGCTGTTTATACCACTGGAGCTAAGTAGTACATTTGAAGTGAGGAAATAAGAATCCTCCAACTTTGTTCTCTTTAAAAATATTTTTCGGTATTCGTAGTCCATTGCTCTTTCAAAGAAATTTGATTATTTGCTTTTCAATTTCTGCAGTAAAGGCTGTTGGGATTTTCATTGTGATTGAGTTAAATCGGTAGATCAGTTTGGACAGAATTTATGTCTTAACAATATTTAGGTCTCCCATCCATGAACATGGAATGTAATTCCATTTATTTAAGTTTTCTCTGGTTTCTTTTAGCAGGGTTTAGTGGTTTTCAGAATGCAGTTACTTTATATCCTTAAGTTTATTCCTATATGTTTGATTGTTTTAATATTATAAATTAACATTTTTTCTGATTTTTCTCCTCAGATTATATATCAATATTTATAGAAATGCTATTTGTTTTTGCATATTAATATTCTATCCCACTACTTTGCTGAGCTTGTCTTTTAATTCTAGTTATTTTGTTGTGGATTTTTCAAGATTTTCTAAATATAGGATCATATAATTCGTGAATAGTGAAAATTTTACTTCTTGCTTTCTTATTTGGATGCCTTTTATTTCTTTATCTAGTCTAATAGCTCTAGCAAGAACTAATAGAATATTGAGTAATAATGGTGAGATCAGGCATCCTTGCCTTGTTTCTGTACTCAGTGGGAAAGATTTCAGTCTCACACTATTGAGTACAATGCTAACTGTAGGTTTTTAGTATATGTACTTTTCCATATTGAGAAAGCTTCCTTCTATTTCTGTCTTTAGGAGTGTTTTTATCAAGAAATCTTGCATTTTTTCAAATACCTTTCTGTATCAATCGAAGGATCATGTGCGTTTTCTTCTTCAATTTACCAATGTGGTTTTTACACAATTGATTTTCTTGTGTTGAACCACCCTTGTATATCTGAGATAAAACCCACTTGACCATGGTGTATGATTCTTTTAATGTGCTTTTGGATGCACTTTGCATGTATTTTGTTCTGTATTTTTGTATCTACATTCATTAGATATATTTGTCTGTAATTTTCTTTTTTCATAGTATCTCTATCTGCCTTTGGTATTAGGGTGATATACGAGTTTGGTAGAGTCTTTCCTGTTGAATACCTTGGAAAAGCTTGAGCAAGGTTGGTATTAGATCGTCTTTGAATGATTGATAGAATTCACCTGGGAAGGTGTCTGGTCCTGATCTTTTCATCTTTGTAAGGTTTTGGATGACTGTTTCAATCTCTTCACTTTTGATCGGTTTGTTGAGGGATTTTATTTCCTCTAGGGTTGGTGTAGTCGGTTTCTGTGTTTCTAGGAATTTGTCCATCTTCTCTACATTCTCTAGTTCTTTGGCATACAGTTTTTCATAGTATCCTCTTATAATTTCTCTTATTTCTGTGGGATCAGTGGTAATGTCCCATGCATATTTCTGATTTTATTTATTTGCATCTTCTCTCTGTCAGTCTAGCTAAGGTGGTGCCATTTTTGTTGGTCTTTTCAAATAACCGTCTTTTGATTTTTTTGGTTCTCTCCATAATTTTTTGTTCTGTATTTCATTTATTTCCGTTCTGATTTTACTAATTATTTCCTTTGGCTTGGTTTTGTATTAGTTTGCTACTCTTTTACTTGTTCTTCTGGGTGTGAGGTTCGATCTTTAATTTTACCTCTTTCTTCTTTTCTAATTTAAGTATTGAGGGGTATAAATTTCGCTCTCAGCCCTGCCTTTGTGGTGTCCCTCAGGTTTTGATATGCTGTTTTCTTGTTTTCATTTGTATCAAGATATTGGTTGAATTCTCTTGTAATTTCTTCTTTGACCCACAGATATTTATTTTATTTTATTTTTTTCTTTCTTTACTTTTTTAATGCTACCTTAAAAATATGAGGTCCCCATACAATCCCACTCCCCTCACCCCACTCCTCCCATATCAACAACCTCTTTCATCATCATGGGACATTCATTGCATTTGGTGAACCCATTTTGGAGCACTGCTGCACCACATAGATAATGGTTTACATTGTAGTTTACACTCTCCCCCAACCCACCCTGTCGGCCATGGCACAAACTACAATGTCCTGCATCTGTCCCTGCAGAACCACCCAGGGCAACTCCAAGTCCCGAATATGCCCCCACATATTTCTTCTTCCTTTCCTTACCCTATGCAGGTACCATGGCCACATTCTCCACATCAATGTTACAATTTCTTCCATTACTAATCACAATAGTTCCATAGTAGAATATCAGTAAAGTCCACTGTAATCATACTCTCTTCCTGCAGCCTGTGGAACCTGGGATGGTTATGTCCACACTACCTCTATATTGAGAGGGGGGCTTAGATTCCACTTGGATTGTGGATACAATTCTCCTGCTTGCAGTTGTAGGCACTCTTAACTCCCTGGTTCTGGTGGTTGACTTTCTTCACCATCCTTTTAGCCGGCTGGGGTAAGTCCAATAAACCAGAGGGTAAGAGTTGCAAGTCTGCTGAGGCTCAGGGCCTGGCTATCACATGGACAGTCCAGAGATTCAGGTCTCCTGTGTAGACACGGACCACAGTGCCAAACACAAGCCCAGTAACAGTAACAGAAGAGGCATGTGTAGGAAGGTCACATCTGAGTCCAACTCCATCACACTCAGGAACACAAACTCCAAAATAGGGCCAACTGTCATGGCACTGAACTCCTGAGCCACCTGCCATGACCGTAGAATCTGTGGGTCTCTGTAGCTCTCAGGAAAACTAGTACCTGGGCTTGTATGTACTTTGGCTGTCCCATGGGACCCTGCTGAGGCATGCGTAAATGCAATTCCTCTCATGGCCTCCTGACTCTTTTTTGAAAACTCATAGCTATATAAACTCACTTGTCTTTTCCATTTCCCCCTTTTATTCAAGATCCACTGATATTTAAGAGTGTATTGTTTAATCGCCATATATTTATGACTTTCCCCTTTTTCTATCCGTTATTCATTTCCAGCTCTATTCCGTTATGCTCAAAGAAAGTGTTTTGAATAATTACAATTTTTAAAAAAATTGAGACTTGTCTTGTGACCCAACATGTGGTCTACCTTTGAAAATGATCCATGAGCATTTGAAAATAATGAATATCCTGCTGTTTTGGGGTACAATGTTCTATAGATATTTGTTAGGCCTAGTGCATTTATCATGCTATTCAATCTCTCCATTTGTCTTCCATACAATGAGAGTGAAGGTGTACTCACATCCTGGGGAGAACTGATGTTTTCAAACAGAAAGAATTGTATCTCTCGAGAGAATTGGTGGCTACCAATGTGTTAGGGCAGTGGAATATTACAAGCCCTCAACATTGTTGCATGTATCTCTGAATATGGTCCTTCAATTAATGAAGATTGATTGTCACTGTGGGCCATGAGAAGAGGAAGAAAGTGGTGTTGAATACATGGAATCAGTGTAAATGTGGGTTAATGGAAGTGTTCCACAAGATCAAGCAATGATGGATATAGGACATGTTAAATTACACCAAAAATGTATAAAAGTCTATTGGCTAAAATGTAAACCATAATGTAAAACATAAGATAACTAAAAATTTAGAAAATTGTATAGTCTAAAATATAAATTGTAATGTAAACCCAAATGGAAACATGTTTGAAAGCTATTCTTTCAATATTTGTATATCAGCTGCAGCAAAAAAAAAACAAACATGAACATGTAAAAAATCATTGCTGGGGAAGGGACAAAGGGTTGATGTAGGATATGTGGGAGTACCATATATTGTATATGTGAATTACTATGATCTAAAACTTTTGTTAAGACAAATTTAATGAGTAGGAAAAAAAAAGAAGAAAAGATGTAGAGAAGTGGATGTGGCCCAATGGATAGGGCATCCACCTGCCACAAGAGATGTCCACGATTCAAACCCCGGGCCTCCTTGACCTGTGTGGAGCTGGCCCATGTGCAATGCTGATGCGCTCAAGGAGTACCATGCCAAGAAGGGGTGTCATCCACGTAAGGGGGGTCCCACGTGCAAGGAATGTGCCCTGTAAGGAGAACCACCCAGTGGGAAAGAAAGTGCAGCCTGCCCAAGCATAGTGCTGCACACACAGAGAGCTGAGACAACAACAAGATGACATAAAAAAAAGAAACACAGGTTCCCCGTGCCGCTGAAAAGGATTGATGTGTTCACAGAAGAAGACACAGCAAAAGGACACAGAGAGCAGACAATGGGGGGGAGGGAGGGGAGAGGAGAAAAATAAATAAAAAATAAATCTTAAAAAAAAAGAAATCATGTAGACACCGGGAATTCAATGGAAGAACTTGCCTTGCCACTGTACATATAGGCAACACATATAGCAGTAATGAAAGGCAAAATGCCAAAAACAAAGCTTTTTCAATTTTTTCCTTTTTTGAAACCCCACTTTATTTTTACTTTATTTAAATTTTCTAAATTAGTATGTAATTGATATCTAATGTTTAAACCATCACTAAATTCCATTTTACTATTAATGGAACCTGGGAACACATTAGGCTTCATTTAAATTTTTTTTTATATTTGTCTTTATTTTTTAATATTACATTCAAAAAAATGAGATCCCCATATACCCCCAATCCCCCTCACCCCACTCCTTCTCCCATAGCAATAATCTCATTAGGCTTCAATTTTAAAGACGTTTTGGACCATAGAGAGATTCAACTATGGCAGTGGAGGAACACAGGTATGAGGTGTTATTGATAGGGGGCACATAGTTGGGAGGGAATTCTCCAGGGCATGTATAAAGGGAACACAAAAATGTTTGGATATTTTCACAGTGTTTCAGTTAAACACAACAACTGAGGGAATGCTGTGCTCCTAACCAGGAAGCTCTATCACATTCCCCAATGGAACAGCAACAATCCCCCAAGTGTAATGGCAAAGACCAATAAAGATGGATGTTTCAAAAATGAGCCCTTGATACTGATGGCTACGATTATAAGCCTGTGTGCTTGAAATATGAACCAGGCCTAGAGCTGCAGGATGCCTAAGAGTTACCTCCTGAGAGTCTCCATGTTGCTCAAATGTGGCCACTCTCTAAGCCAAAATCAGCACGTAAATCCATAACCTCCCTCCAGAAAATGAGCCTCCCTCGTGCCAAAGGATTACTACCAAGCACCAACTGATGATGTAACTAGAAAAAGACCTTAGATAAAGGGCCAATTCAGACCAGCTGAATATCTCAGCCTATATGTAATATCAGGTTTAGAAACTGCTCGATGACTTTGCATAAAAGTGACAAATGGAAAGGACAAATGAGTCTATATGGCTATGAGTCTCCAAAAAAATCGGGAGGTCATCAGTGGGGTACCCATTACACACACCTTAGCAGGGTCCCAGAGAGAGCCAAAGTAGATAGAAGCGCAGATACTGGTTCTCTTGAGGAGAACAGAGACCCAAATATTCTATGGTCATGGCAGATGGCTCTGGAGTTTAGTGCCAGGTCAGTTAGACCTACTTTGTGTGTTGTTTTTTTTTTTGATTTTTTTTATTGATTTTGTAAAAATATTACATTAAAAAATATGAGGTCCCATTCGACCCCACCACCCCCACCGCACCCCTCCCCCGCCCCCCAGCAACACTCACTCCCATCATCATGACACATCTATTGCATTTGGTAAGTACATCTCTGGGTATCTCTGCACCTCATGGTCATTGGTCCACATCATGGCCCACACTCTCCCCCATTCCATCCAGTGGGCCCTGGGAGGATTTACAATGTCCGGTGATTGCCCCTGAAGCACCATCCAGGGCAACTCCAAGTCCCAAAGTCACCTCCACATCTCATCTCTTCCTGCCATTCCCCATACCCAACAGCCACCATGTCCACTTTTCCCAATCCATTGCCACCTTTTCTCTGAGGTCCTTGGATTGGTTGTGTCCGTTGCACCTCTATGTCAAGAGGAGGCTCAGATTCCACATGGTTACTGGATGCAATCCTCCTGCTTTCAGTTGTAGGCCCTCTAGGCTCCATGGTGTGGTGGTTGCCCTTCTTCAACTCCATCTTAGCTGAGTGAGGTGTGTCCAATAATTCAGATTGTAGGAGCTGGAGTCTGTTGAGGCTCAGGGCCTGGCTATCATATTGTCAGTAAAAAGATTCAATCCCCTAAATATATCTTAAACCCCAATACCAACTACAATTCCAGTAAAGTAGCATGATAGTCTTATGAAAAGAGATCCCCTCTGGGTCCAGTTTCATCACTCAGAAACACCAGCTCCATAGAAGGGCCATCTGACATGGCAGTGAACCCTATCTGCCATGACCATAGAACCCGTGGGTCCCTTTAGCCCTCAAAGGAACCAATACCTGGGGATTGTATCTACTTTATTTGAGTTAGACCTACTTTGTACTTTGTGTTACTGAGAGGGATGGAGTTGGACTCAGATATGCCTTTTCAACACCTATCTCTTCTATTACTTTTACCAGACCTGTGGTTGAAGCTGGGGTTGGTGCATACACAGGAGACCTGAATCTCTGGACCGTCCATGTGACAGCCAGGCCCTGAGCTTCAGACTTGCAAATCTTACTGTCTGGTTCATTGGACTTACCCTGGCCAGCTAACAGGGAGGTGAAGAAGGTCAACCATCACACCAGGGAGCCAAGAGCAAATACACATGAACAGGAAAAATGCATCCTTCATCCATGTTGAATCTAAACCCCCTCTTGATATAGAGGGGGAGTGGACATAACCATCCCAGGGTCCACAGGATGGAAGAATAGAGTATGGGTTAGAGTTGACTTAATGATATCCTACTGTAGATCTATTGCAATTAGTAATGGGAGAAATTTTAGTGTTGATGTGGAGAATGTAGCCATGGTAGCTGCTGACGGTAGGGAGAGGGAAGAAGAGAAATGATGTGGGGGCACTTTCAGAACTTGGAGTTGTCCTGGGTGGTACTGCAGGGACAGATGCTGGATGTTGTGTGTGTAGACTGCTGGAGAGTGTAAACTACAATGCAAACCTCTATCCATATGGTGCAGCTGTTCTCCAAAAAGGATGCTCCAAAGGCAATGAATTTGCCATGATCATGAAAGAGATTGCTGATGAGGGAGGAGTGGGGTGAAGGGTGTGGGGGGGGGGGGTATATGGAGACCTCATATTTTTTAATGCAACATTAAAATAATAAAGGAAACATAAAATAAAAAAGCAAAGGGTATAATCAATGGCTTTTTTTTTGATCAATCAATGGCTTTTAATATAATCACAATGGTGTATACTCATCAACTCCAAAATTTTAGAAATTTCATTACACTGAAAAGAAAGAATTCAAATCTCTCAGTATTCCTTCCCCAGCCCTACATAACCACTAATCTAATTTCATCTTTATAAATTGATTTATATTTACTTTTTATATAAATGGAATCATATAATATATAGTACTTTGGAGCACATTTTCATTTTGCTGCAGGACTTGTCAGAGCCTTTAACATGTTGGTGGGCATTGCTGTTGTCCAAGAGGAGGAGAAAGCCTTTTTGAACTTCCTTTTGTGGCCCACCTCTCAATTGCCCCTTGGAATAGTGGAATTGGGGGTTGCTGGCATAGATGATGGAGAGCCCTTGGAGGGGTTTTAAGGCAGCTGAGAGGAGACATCAGAACTGCAGGGTAGATGGTGGCCTGGAGAGACTAAGAGGCAGCAGTTAGAGTTTGGAGGCTCTGCTGAATCCAAGGCCATCCCTGCCAGCATGTGTGTGAAGGTCATTGGCAGGCCTGAGGCTTCTACTCATGGTGGGTCCAGCAGGGAAGAAACTGAATTAATACCCAGAGTAGTAGCCACACAAAGCCATGTTCCTTCTGTCTAGAACAACGGGCTGGCTTTTCAGGGCAATTTAATGACTGTGGCATATTACCCAGGCCATCAATCAAATTCCAATCCTATTTCCTTCCAAAGTTTTGTCTGCTGTGGGAGTTCCTTTGAATGTGGAGCAAATCTGGCTGATGAGGCCGGAAGATGCATCGATCGAAATGCACGACTCTGCTTTTCACAAGAGCCCGCCTCTCTGATCTCGTCTCCCCTTCCAAAGTTCACCCAGCATTGACAGAAAATGAGATAGAATTAGATCCTAGGAAAAATTGTTAGCGATGGCAGGAGCCTTGTGTAGCCTAATCCCTACACCCTGTTTTATGTAAGAGGAACCTAAGGATCTGTGAGGAGGGGTGGCCAAGCTCATGCCACCATGAAATATGCTTCCTAAATTGATCTCCCTGCTTTCTCTCTTTCTGCACTACAGCCCACTCTCCACTGAGCAGCCAAAGGCATTCAGTGCCTTAATCGGATCCTATACCACCTTGGTGCTAAAATCTCCCCAAGGTCACCAATTAAAATTAGATTAAAAACTAGGTAGGTTGGGAAGCAGGTGTGGCTCAAGTGATTGAGCTACTGCTTACCACATGGGAGGTTGCTAGTTCGGTTCCTGGTACCTCCTAAAGAAGAGAGTGAGTTGGCAAAATGGGCAGGTGCAACGAGCTGATGCAACAAGATGACCAGAGACACAGGGAGAAAAAGATAATGAGAGACACAACAAAGCAGGGAGCAGAGGTGGTTCCAGCGATTGGGCACATCCCTCCCACATCGGAGGACCCAGGTTTGCCTCCCTGTTCCTCCTAAAGAAACAAGGAAAACGAACAGATATAGCAAGTGCAAACAACAAGGGAGTGGGGAGAAATAAATAGGTAAAATAAATCTTTAAAGAAATCTAGGTGGAATGGAGCAGAGTGCACCTAGCACAGGGTGACTCAGTGTCAGTTCTGTTGATATTTGTGCTAGATCCTTCTTTGCTGTTGGAGGGGAGAAGGCTGTCCTGATCACTGTAGGATGTGGAGCGGAATGTCTAGTCTCGGACCAACAGGAGACAGTGACACCCCTCCACCTCAGACTTGACAAACCAAAATGTCTCCAGACATTGCAGATGTCCTCCCTGAGGCCAAATCACCTCTCACTTGAGAACCCCTAAGCTAGTGGAGAGGGCCTAGAGAGCAAGATGGCTTTGAAGGAAGTTTTAGGGAACCCACGTCAGCTGGTTTGGTTACCAGATTTGATGGATTTGGTGTGGTCCTTTACCTCTCTGAGCCTCAGTTTCCTGATCTAGAAAAAGGGAAGGAAGGGTCCTTTCTCATCCATGGGATAATTGGGATAATTTATTGCAGGATTAAATAGAGCAATGGTTGTTCCTGTCACTGTACCTGAAAATGTGCTATAAAAATATTAAATAATTAGCTATCCCAAAGTTCAAGTCAACTTTACTGGTATAATAGTGTGATCATGGGCTTATTATGGGAAATATTTTCTCCATGCCCAGAATTCCCTAAAGGAATTCTCAAATGTCAATGGGTGTATGCATCACCTGGGATCCTTGATTAAAAAATACAGACTCCTTGTCCCACCCCCAGAAAATCTAATTCAGGAGATCTGAGAAGGGTCCCAGGAATGTGTATTTTACAAACCAGCCCCGGACATTCTGCTGCAAGTGGTCTTGTGAGAAACAATGGTCTCCGGGAAGGTGTGAGTTCCCCAGACTCTGCATTAGCAATGTTTCTCTGGCAGAGGATTCGGAACTTCAATAGATGCATAAACCTGGCATGTGGGAAGGAAAAGGTATCAGCAATGTTGCCCCAGAGTCAGCCTCAGAATCCCAGGTTCATTGTTTGGGGGTCCCCGCATCATTGCATTTTCCCTGTACCTTTGGAAAATCGAGGTTAACCCCAACTCCCAACCCACCAGCAACCACCATTGACTTTATTTTTTATTTGTTGCTTGTGCATCGGAACCGCCTCCCAAACATATTTTGATGATAACATGCCCCCGTGTCTGATCAAAAATTAAGGAAAAACACTGTCTTGTCATGAGGCTAATAAAGCAGGTTCTCTTGCCTGTCACAGAAGCCGTCTCACACATGCTGTTTGACCAGGAGCCATTAATCTTCCTCCCTCCCAACTGGCTACAAGGAATAGAGTCTACCATGGGAAGAGCAATATGGTACCATCTCGCCCACGGATGTGGTTCCAGCTGTAGTGAAAGAGTTGTTATTCTCGTATCACAAGCCTCCTCCACAAAGGGAGAAGACAGTTAAAAAAAAAAAAAAAGAGGGAGGAGCTGTCCAAGAGGGAAAGAGGAGAATAGAATTAGAAGAAGGGCAGTGGAGAAGGAGTCAGAGAGTGACGACACAAAAATAGTTGCGCACATTTGCCCTGGTGTTGCACAAGCCTGGGACAGTGCTCTACTGGCTCGCCACAGATGTGAGCTGATCATTTCACCGTTCTGAGCCTGGGTTTTCTTAACTACAAAATGGGCAAAGCATCGGCGCTGACACGGAAGATCATCGTAAGGATTAAAGAAGATGTTGTACGTAAGAGTGCTGCGCTTAGCTCTTGGCACATGGTCAGGGTAAGATAAAGGTCAGGTATTATTTATTATTGTTCTTATTGCTGTTTTGTTGTCATCTTCCTGAGCGACATTGGAAAATCACTTTCCCCCACCTATAAAATGTGAATTCCTTCGAAACACTTTAAAAAAGACAAAAAACAAGAGGGCTAAGTTGTAATAGAATCATCCTAGATTTGGGAGCTAAGAGATGTGGGTGCTGACGGTTGTGTGTGTGTGTTTCTGCGTGCTTAGGGAATTAAGCATTCCTAATAAAAGGAGTGGCATAAGCAAACACATGATGGAAAAAAAGTGATGAGGCAAGTTGGCAACATCAGAGCAATTTCTGTCTTCAGGGCCTTGCAGAGAGGGGCATGGATTCAGATCTATGGGAGATGTAATGATGGAACATCGCAGAATCGCACAACTCGATATTTATGCCCTTTCTTCCAGCTCTTCCTCATCCAGCAGGAAGTCATTGTGGGCTATGGGGGGTGCACTGCCTCCAGCTTAAAGCCTCATTGCCAGGAAGCAGAAGTGGCTAAAGTGATAAGGCCTCCCCCTACCATATGGGAGGACTCAGGTTCCACCCCTGGAGCCTCCTGGTAAAAAAGAGGAAGAGAAAGCATGCCTGCACAGCAAGCTGGTACCCATGTGGTGAGCCAGTGCCCACACGACACCCCAAGTGCCCAAATGGCAAGCCAAGTGCCCATATGGTAAGCCAGTGACTGCGCAAGTGAGTCAAACAGCAAGATGATGATGCAACAAAAGAGTGATGAAGGGGAGAGTCAAGGTGAAGCACAGCAGAGACCAGGAACCAAGGTAGAACAATTGACACAGAAACTCTCTCCATGAAAGAGGTCCCCAGGATCAAATCCTGGTGAATTCTAGAAGAGAAAAACAAGAAGAGAAGACAAAAAGAGAAGTAGATATAGAAGATCACACAGTGAGTGGACACAGACAGCAAGAACAGCAGGGTGAGGGCAGGGGAGAGGGAAGGGGAGGGGGAGAGGGATGAAAAAAAGAAAAAAAATTTAAAAATGTCTACTTGCCTAAGGCTGACTCCCATGGGAAAGCCCTTCCAGTCAGATCCTGGGATGTTTGCCATCCCTCCTCCTGCCTCGAATCCTGTCCACTTCTCTCCCACCCCCATTAGTGGGCCACCATGTTGGAACCTCATCTTGGGCAAGCCCAGTCCCCAGATTCATTTCATGCTTAGTTAAAGAGATGGCTGCGAGAAGCAATGCCCGTTCAAGTATGTCATGAGGTGTCCACTAATCATCGAAGAACGAGGATGAAGTGTGACCAGCTGAACCTTGGAAATGGACATTTGTATTGGAGTCATGCCTGACTGGCCTATTTGGATGTTCACTTGCTTTTGATTTTCATCCACACCATTCATTTGGCATTTAGTATGTGCCTTCACCCCCAAGTCCTTGGAGGATAAGCACCATGGGGCAGCAATAAAAATTATAAAATTCTATTAGTATTTACATAAACAACCACAGGTTTCTGCTGGTCTATTGGTTGTCCATAAATGGAATGCAGCCAGATAGATTTTATTTCATTGAAACTGGAAGATTTTACTGAATCTTTGACAATATCAACCTAAAATGATGATTGCATACCCTGAAACCAGCACTGTGTTTGGAATACACCCAACAGAAATGGGCATATATATGCACCAAAAATCCATGTAATAAATGTTCACGGTTGTATTATATATAACTGCCAAAAACTAGAAGCAACTCAAATGCCCATTGGCAGCAGAATGGATCAGTTGTGGTATTGTCATCAACTGATATACTATGCAACAATAAAAAAGGAATGAACTGCCACACACAATGAGGATACATTTCACAAACATAATGCTGAGTGAAAAGGGCCACATGCAAAAATCGTGCATTTCCAATCCCAATTTAATGCTTTCATGAGCAGGAAAAACTAATCACCAGTGGTAGAAGGTAAAACAGGGTTACCCCTGGAGCTAATCTGGTTGTTGGAATGTCCAGTTTGAGAAAGATCATCAAGGTATAGCCTTACATTCAAAGGACTTTTGTATGTATCCACTACACTGCCATGAAAGGATATGAACCACTTGAAGAGGTAGGTGTGGGACCAACAGACTTTAAATATGGCCCTTTTGGGTGTAGAACACAGGAGACCCAACTGTTCCTTCAATGGTCCTTTCACTCGTCCAAGTTGCATCTGTAATCATATGACAAGTGGAAAGAAGACACTGTCCAGGCAGGGGTGAAGGACAAACCTCAGGGCACCCCTTGCTCCCATTCCACAGCCTCAGACAGGCATGTGTGCAAAGGCGAGAGCTCACTTCCCTTTCACCTCCTCCCTCTAGAAGGGGACTGCAATATTTAAACCTCCTTCCATACTGCTTGACACAGTGCTGGCACCCGGGGCGGGGACTCAGCGAATATTAGTTGAATGACTCTATGAGGGTATGGATGGATGAATGAATGAACTGCAGTGTGAAGTTTAAACTAGATTAAGTATTTGGAGTGCTGAGATGGAGTAGAGTGAGTAGGGACTATGTCAGATGGACCTGGGCTTGAATCCCAGCTCTATCATCCTCTCCCAGTGTGGTCTAGTGAATTTCCAACTCTGAGCCTCAGTTTCCTCATCTGCAAAATGGGGAATGTAATACTGCCCCCATCATAGGGTAGTTCTGAGGATTAAGGAAGACCCTTTGCACATGTGGTGGCCGTCATTGCCATTCTTTTAGGAACTGTTGGTATTGTGACTGAAACCACGGATTGTGTGTGTTGTGTTAATGCTGAAAGGGTCTGAACATGGCTGGCTGTCACTGTGTGACCTCGGGCAGGCTGAGGCACATCTCAGGGTCTCAGCTGCCTTTAAAATGGAGAGCTTGCAGGGTCAAGCCCTGAGGAGCTTCTCAGAGGGCACTGGTCTCTTCAGCCTGCATTCAGTTTATCATCCCAAGGACTTCCCTTGACTTGATTATAAAATGCCCTTGGGGTGTCTCTTCTTCTGCCTTTCATCGTCTCTTCTATTTCCGAACAGGGAAGCCTCAACCATACATTCATTTTAGGACAAACACAATGTGGCCAGTCATTGAAAAGGGAGAGCTCTGGATTAGAATCCTGGCTCTGCAACCTGCTTGCTGTGTGAGTCCGACCCAGGCACTGCCCCTCTCTGAGTTTTAGGTTTTTTTTTTCCTTCATTTCTGTAACTTTTATTAATCCTACTTTTTTTTTTTAAAGATTTATTTATTTATTTAATTTCCCCCCCTCCCCTGGTTGTCTGTTCTTGGTGTCTATTTGCTGCGTCTTGTTTCTTTGTCCGCTTCTGTTGTCGTCAGCGGCACGGGAAGTGTGGGCGGCGCCATTCCTGGGCAGGCTGCTCTTTCTTTTCACGCTGGGTGGCTTTTCCTCACGGGCGCACTCCTTGCGCGTGGGGCTCCCCCACGCGGGGGACACCCTTGCGTGGCACGGCACTCCTTGCGCGCATCATCACTGCGCACGGCCAGCTCCACACGGGTCAAGGAGGCCCGGGGTTTTAACCGTGGACCTCCCATATGGTAGACGGACGCCCTAACCACTGGGCCAAAGTCCGTTTCCCTATTAATCCTACTTTTGTTATAGCAGTTTTGTATTCACTTTTAAAAGATTTCTAGTATAGTGAACATCCTACTTCAGTAAGACACATTTTAGTACAGTTGATTTTTAGTGGGGATCTTTCACTGCAAACACATATTGTCTTAGAAAATGGCTAGTTGTCATACTGGTTTTCAAAGGCTGTTGCCTGGCTATCAATCCATATTGGCAATCTCTCCTCTTTATTTAAAGCAAAATATATTCTGTACAATTTGGTACCAAAATATTTTTTAGATAGATTTGTGTGTTCCTTTAGAAGTTAGGAATTTAAACACGTCGTATGTTCTAAGTGAATTCATTATTGCATTGTCTCCTATTATCAAAAAGAAATCTTGCCAAGTTTTTGGCCTTTTTATATTGCTCTTGATTCTACTGCAATTTCAGTTACCTACTAATTTACTTGACCAAGTTATACATGATAAAATTTTCAGCTAAAAATCCACCCTAAAATAAAGTAACCCAGCTCAAGAGTATACAAAGCATAATGCCCTCCTCATATTCTGAGTTTACAAGTTTATGATGTAAATACTGTGTATCCAAGCTTTAGTTTTCTTGTCTCCAAAATGGGGCTGAAATCTTGGCCCCAAAGACCATGAAATGGGGTCACCCCTGTTGAGTGGTTAGCACGTGCCCAGCAGCAGGGAGTCCACGTGATCATCGTGTGTTCACCTTGTTATTTTTATTGTCATGTTGATGCTGGAGCCAAAGGAGAATTAGCAACAGTGAGGGAGTGGGGTGAAGGACAGGGAAACAAAGGTTCCTCCAGAGGCTGGCCCCCGCCCCCTACATGGCCATCTGAGATGACACAGATAAGCAGGCCCTAATTAAAGTCTTTCCCTCCATCTCTGTGCAGTGTGACCCTCTCTGACCTCGAGGGGTACATCGACTCCAGAGACTACCCACCCCTGCCCCTGCACAACTTCCTGGAGTGCACGTACATCGTGACCGTCTACACCGGCTACCTGGTGGAGCTCCAGGTCACCGCAGAAGCTGCCCTGCCGTGGCAGCCCCAACCAGCAGGAGGCCTCTGGACGTTTGTCCCAGTCAGCCTCGGTGATTCCCTCCTAACCAATCTCAGTCTGGTTCTCTCCATCGAGTGCCCAGCTGCAAGAGCTGGAGGCACGTGGCGGCGCCGTGCTGACGAAAGGTTGTGACCGTCCCCCGATGCCCCATTTCTCAATCACACAAGTGCGTGGCCCTTTCCGTGCACACACACTCCTGGGAGCCCCACCTGAGCCACTTGCAAGGGACTTCTCTGAGCCTCAGTTTCCCCATCAGTAAGCTAGGGATAATAACGATCGTGCTTTACAGAGTTCCAGGGAGGAGTAAATGCAGCACTGAATATAGAGGCGTCAGCCAGAGCCCAGCAGAGAGAGAGCTGCTGGCAGGTCAGCAGGTCTCCTCACTGTGCAACCCTTCTGGTGCCAGGTGTTAGCCAACTGCCCTCTCTGTGGAAGTCCTTCTGAAAGTGGACCAGAGAGGCATGTCTGGAGAGTGATGAGCTGTTCAGTTTACTGTCCCCCAGGGGAAGGGGGCTGAAGCTGTAAAAGGAGGCTGGTACCGGGTGGAGGCAGACTGTCTAGGCCAAGGTTACAGTGCTGCCTGATTTCCTTTTCCTTATGAGCAATAAAAAGCCTTTGGGAATTGTATTCTGTATGAATTTTTGTGAATACAATTGATTTGTTTTTTAAAAATTTACCTGTAAAAAAAAAGCCTTTGCACTTTTTGAACTGGTTGGTTGCAAGACCTGATCCAAACTTTCCTTTAGGAAAATGTACCTGATTCATACAGGAAGGATATAAGGGAAGCCCCTGAGCAGCAGAGCTGGTGGTCTTCCCAGCCCCAGAGCTGCGCCCAGTGGGTGGCACAGAGTAGATGCTTCCTAAACGTTAGTGGAACTAGACTAAACTAGAGAAGAGTTATGGATTGTCTGACTTTGGGAACCAGAAGGACCCTTTCTTTCACACCAGGAAGAGACCCACTGTGTGTCTAGTCCTATATGGAGCTCTTTATCTGGCACCTACTATGTGCCGAGCACAGCTGTGGACATTGGGGGGGTATCATGATCAACAGAACTGATGCGGTTCCTGCCGTACAGGAGTTCTCATCTCATGGTTGAGGCAGACACGCCTAGAGGACATTAGAATGCTGTGTGTTAAGGACCCTACTTGATATTTATAGGGGACATTGTAGAATCCCAGTGGAGGGAAGGACAAACTCTGGCCATCAGGGAAGGTTTCACAGAGGAAGGCAATTTGAGCTGGGCTTTGGTGAATGAATAGGAGTTCATCAGAGAAAAGAGAGTAAGGTGTATGTATGGCCAGAAGTAGCAAGGGCTTGTGGGTGAGGCTGCCCTGCTTAGATGAGAGGCAGTGATCCTGGAATCGCCTACTCAAAATGAGCACTAGGAACCATCTAAAGCACCCCCTCCATTTATTCAGTGGCCCCAGATGCAAGTGACGTATCTCTCTTCATTTCCTTCCCAGCCTGCAGAGTGGACCTGGCAAAGCAAGCGCACAGTTCTTTGAGGAAAGGGTTGAGTGCTCTGGAGTTGGGGGGTCACCATTGGGGAGCATAAGAGAGTTGGCCTGAGAATACCCTAGCAGTGAGCACCCCGGCTTCCTCACTTACTGTTTTATGCACGAGAAGGAAGAATGTGTTCAGTCATTCTAAGAAATAGTGCCAGTCATTATCCTAGGTGCTAGGGACACTGGACCATATGGAAAAGTCCCTCATCCTGGTGGAACGCCTGCTCCTGTCTCCCTGGAGTCTGCACCTCCCACCCAAGCTGCCCCCCCCAACAACTCCAGGAGCATGTATCTCACTTAACAGGATCCAGAAACCTCCATCAAGGACCCTTCTCCAGGGGGTCTCACTATGAGGTCACAAGGACCACAGGCCTTTTGAAATATCTCTGTCCCTACTGTGCCTGGGGCTGGCTGGGGGGTGCCCCACTGTGATACCTGGAGATTGCTGGAGGTGCCCCACTGCAGTGCCTGGAGCTGTTTGGGGGTGCCCCACTGCAGTGCCT
This sequence comes from Dasypus novemcinctus, assembly GCF_030445035.2. Classification (NCBI taxonomy): domain Eukaryota; kingdom Metazoa; phylum Chordata; class Mammalia; order Cingulata; family Dasypodidae; genus Dasypus; species Dasypus novemcinctus. Next base: position 178,137,768 of record NC_080704.1, read on the forward strand.
GGAGCTGTTTGGGGATGCCCCCCTGCAGTGCCTGGAGCTGTTTGGGGGTGCCCCACTGCAGTGCCTGGAGCTGTTTGGGAGTGCCCCACTACAGTACCTGGAGCTGATGGGGGTGCCCCACTGCAGGACCTGGGGCTTTTGGGTGCTGCATGGGCAACTTCACAGCTTGGGGTGAGGGCTATCTCATGCATGACTCAATTTCTGCGTCTGCCCCTGCCCGGCCCCAGGTTAACAGCCTGAACCTGTGGGAGGGGGAGCTGCTCTCCATGGTGGGGAGGGCGGCCCCACCCTGACCGTCCTGGCCAATCAGACGCTCCTGGTGGAGGGGCAGGTGATCTGCAGCCCCACCTTCTACTTCCAGACCTCCCAGCATGATGGCCCTGGGACCTTCCAGCTGCACTACCAGGGTAGGCTCAGGCCAAGGCTGATACGATGCTGGCGTTTGCCTCAGTTTCCCTCTGGGGCCCTTAGGTCTCAAACATTTTGTCCAGGGATCCCTCTGTGAACCCTCTCTCAGAATAATGCTTTTAAAAACATAAAATAAAATACATACAATTTAAAAAGAACCTGGTTATATTGACTTGCGGTTGTCAAAATATTATTTGAATCTATGACGTAATAATCTATCTACTTCTTTATTAACCCATTAAATAAGAAGATATAGAGATGGTTCAGATAATGACTGTAATTTCAAAGTCCTGAGAAACATAAAACATGTCAAGAAATGTGGCACTAGTGTGGAGAAAGTGGCCATGGTGGCTGCTGGGGGTATGGAGTGGGAGGAAGAGATGTGATGTAGGGCGTTTTCGGGACTTGGAGTTGTCCTGGGTGGTGCTGCAGGAACAGTTACCGAACACTGTATGTCCCCCCATGGCCCACTGGGTGGACTGTGGGAGAGTGTGGGCTCTGGTGTGGACCATTGACCATGAGGTGCAGTGGTGCTCAGAGATGTATTCA